>NW_026099572.1:89479304-89499188 GCF_025091365.1 Daktulosphaira vitifoliae
CATACTCCTCCTACCTAAGCATATAAGTGTTAATAACTTCTGAAATACTAATCCAAAAGTTGTTTTCGAAAAACCATTCTTTTAATTAGATCACATGGTGATGTTTATTACTGTTAGATATCATCTATACTTATCCCAACTATTCCTCGTTCATTCATACAAATTATTCAAACTATAATATTGTTAATTTTTTTATTTATTCATTCTAAAAAAAAAATGTATTCATCCAATAAAATCTAAAGTATTGCTGGATGTGAAGAGTGATGTTGCTTTATACATTTTCCGACCGTACTCATTCTCTCCCTATATCGTATCAATTTTAGATTTAAGAAAGTGACATGTATGTCACTTACTTGTTAAATTTTTATTTTTAAATGTTTAAAAGTTTTATTTTATAACTTATGTCATTTCTAAAATTACCAAGTCAATTAAAACTAAAACCAATGNTCTAAAATTACCAAGTCAATTAAAACTAAAACCAATTAAATATGAAAAGTATAGATATTTTTTTTATTTTTACAGGCTATTTTATAATGGGTAAAGAATAAGATTTTCAGAATGTTTTGACTATTAATAAATGAAGCACAAAAGTCTATGATATTTTATTTTAAAGTTATAAGAGGATTTCTAAAATTACATTATATTTATATTGAGTTTTATTATTTTATTTATTTTCTAATGTATTTCAGAAATTCGACATATTTTATTTACTGTTTAAAAATAGAAATTATACAATTCATTGAAAATATATTATTCTCAATAACATATTTTGCTAGCAATAATTTTTTAATAATATATCAAATGCATATCTACTACTTTTTAAAATAATTCTGAAAATATAAAAATTATATTTCACAAGTATAGTATGTGACATATAGTACATATATTGAAAATATAATGTATTTTTGATACTAATAAGTTACTTTAATATGAAATTCGTTGCACATAATACCAATATTAGATGCTGTGATTAAATTAACAATGTAATATAGAATTTATAAGCTGAATTCTATATATTATATAAATTAAATCAGTAATTTTTGTACGAAGCTAATGGTAGAATTAGATTATAGATACGCGTCTTTGCCAGAGGACAAGTTAGAGATTCATATACATATTATAGTATATATAGTCAACATACTGCTCTGAATAGACACATAAGGTGCTCCATCCCACCTATCATTTATAACTACCAGTACTTGTGGCATTATTAATATTAAAGAATATGACAATTAATTAAGATAATTCTTATGTTAATAAATAAAGATCATTATATTTTTCTATCATTTTTTTTATTATATCTTATATTTTTCTATCGAGTGACATTAATATCCTGATTAAGATAAAGTATGTCGAATGAAAAAGGATTATTAAAAAATATTATTTCTCATAAAAAAATTGTGTTGATCCATACACTTTTCAATAAGTTATAGCATTATAAAGTTAAATATAATATAAAAAATAAAATCGAGAATTTTCACACGAAAATAGCATTCAATAGCCATTTTCGCCGTGAAAACAAGTCCAGGTCAATTTTTTTTTTTTAAATTAAAGTATATTACATTAGCTTTAATTTAATATTCATATAAAAGTGTCAGACCTTCCGGAACACTTTCAAAAGTTAAGTTGAAAAAGTTCTACTTTCTATATGCATTTTTTATATTTGAAGCCCCCCCATATATAGGGAAATAGTCTGATTTAAAAAAAAAGTATATCCAATGAAAGATGTATATAAATACTACTTCTCATGAAAAAATTGTATTGATCCATACATTTTTTAAAAAGTTATAGCACTTTAAAGTAAAAAATGTAAATTATAAAATCGAAAATTTTCACACAAAAATAGCATTCGGTAGCCGTTTTCACCATGAAGACAAGTCCAGAGGTCAAATTTTTTTTTTTCAAATTAAAGTACATTACATTAGCTTTAATTTAAGATATATATAAAAGTGTCAGACCTTCCGGAACATTTTCAAAAGTTAAGTTGAAAAAGTTAATTTTTTGTGAAAAAGTTGTCATTTTAAATCCCCCCCTGTGGGCAGATAAAGGGTCAGATTTACAAAAAAAAAATATCAAATGATAGGTAAAGACATCAAACATCTATTAAAAAAAAATTATATTGATATGTTCATTTATGAAAAAGTTACGGCACATTTTAGTAAAAAAAATTGAAAAAAATTCGAAAATTAGCGATTTTTAAATTTGTAATTTTTTTGGAGGTTTCCCCCGTTTACGGGGAAAGAAGGAATTTTTTTTCAATTTTTGAGGGTAATGTCTTCAACTAGATACGATTTGTGATCTTTTGACATATTTTTCATCAAAATCGGTTCAGTGAGAGCTGAGATTGAGCGTATACAGACTAAAAAAAAAAAAAAAAAAACACATCATAGTAAAACCAATACCTTCTCAGCTTTGCATCGAAGCTAAAACTTTCTTATGAATTTGAAAACAACCTTAGCTCTATGATGTTATTTTATGCAAACAGAAAAAATATTTTTGTAACTAATTTAGATTCAGATTTGCAGGAAAAGTTATTATTTATTTATGGTAATTTTTAAGTATACAATTTCGCTATCAAAAAGTTATACCTTATTCTTACAATTTCTCTAATAAAAAAATTTTCAATAGATTCTTTTGCGAAAGTAAAAATTTAGATTTCAAAAAATTTGACATTACTTATGCATGAGTTATTATTAAATGATTGAATCAAAAAAATATAAATACTATTAGCTTAATAAATTATTTAATTAAAAATGTAAATCTAAACTATAAATAATGTGATAAAACTAACATAATATGTATATGTAATATTATATTTGTCATGCATTTTGTACATTTTTACTCCGACTTAATTAAGGTCTTATTTAAAATATTCGCACAAGGTGTCTACGTGAACTTCGACTTTTCTTTTTTTTATAGGTCACCTTTCCAGTTATACTTTTAATAACTTTTGTACACTATTTATGAAAGTATTTTTAAATATATTAATCAATATATAAATCGCACTAGTGCATTTTTTTTTTTTTGCATAACAATATAATATTGACGTGTTACGATGTATGGTTTTAACTTGAGCGTAAATAAATAAATAACATTTTGTTGTTGCGATATCATGACACGGCCTGAAATAGCTCACTATTTTTATCGTTATGATTTATTAGCACGTTATCGAGTGGTAATTATCAGCTTTTTGCCGTCGCACACTTGAAATGCTTAAGGATGTATCCAAGTTTACTGATGAGCTCTGACTCAACTGTAAACATACAATTAGCACTTTATACAATATTATTTTTGTCTTGTCCGGCGGTCGGTAGACAGGACAGGTCAGGGGATTAAGCACACGTCGGCAACTATGTAAACCAGTTTACCTGTAACTTCAATCCGTCACACACGTGGCCTTATTGTGTATTCCGAATCTGAATCCGCCCGCATTCATATATACGTCTTAGTCATTAATCTTACTGTATTATTGTTATCAGTGGCGGCTCGTGGGTGCTGGTTGTTGGGGTGCGACTTTAAATATAATACCGCTAGTTATAGGTGTAAAAAATTGTCAAATTAAATATAATAAAATAAAACGATAGCACAGTGGGGTGGCGGCACAGTGGGGTCGTGGCATAGTTGGGTTCAGTATAGATGATATCTGACAGTGATTAAAATCACTATCATGAAAAACGCTTCGATGCAAATCTGTAGATAGTATTTTATTTAAAAAAATAAAATTTGTCAAAATAGTAGGTCAAATGAGAGCTGAGAAAATAAATGATAGCTACAAAAAAAAAAACCACATAATAAAATAATATTAATATGAATTTCTTCTCACGAGAGGAGACTACAGAAATGGAATCCTTGATATTTATTGAAGTTATTGAATCTAAATGAGATAATAATCAAATGAGTTGAACATTTTTTTTTAACTCAAAAAGAATTAAAAAAAAATTCAGTGTCGTGAAAAACCCAAGTGTTACCGTCTCAAAAACCGTACGTCTCATTCGTCAATTAATAAAAATGGAAATTTAGCTAGTTCAAGTTTTAAAGTTATTTTTCTCGACTTCAAAGAAACAAAAAAATTTAAATATGATTAATTTTTTATACTATGTCATTTAGATTGATATAATATATAAATCAATGTAATCCCCTTATAAATTATATAATATTCATGAAAGTCAATATATTCTCCTAATAAGATATTTTAAAATAAAATAAAATACAAAACCTAGATTTTTAATAGAAAAATAGCATAATTTTGAATATGGTAGCCATTTGCGCATAGAAGATAGGTCGTCGGGACAAATTTTTTTTTTTTCATTTTATAGTACATAAAATAAGCTTTAATTTTATATATGTTTAAAGGACGCAGTATTTCACAAACACTTTCAAAAGTTAAGTTGAAAAAGTTCTATTTTTTATACAATGTTTCAAGTTTTTAACGCCCCTTATATGTGGGTAAATTGTCCAATTTTAATAAAGNTATATGGGGAAATTGTCCAATTTTAATAAAAAGTATGTCAAATGAAAGATGTAATTATAATGTATTTAGAAAAAAAAAATTTGTACTAATACATACATTTTTCAATTGGTTATGATTTTTATAGCGTATTTGTATGTAAAAAACCTGAAAAGGAACGAAAATTTGACTGAATTACTAGATTAAGAAACTTATTAAAAAAAAATTTCAAAAGATATTTTATTGTAGATGATTTTTTATATTGTTAGAAATTTTTTGAAGTAAANGATATTTTATTGTAGATGATTTTTTATATTGTTAGAAATTTTTTAAGTAAATAAAATTATTGTTATATTTAAGTACTAATTATTTGTACTTATTATACACAATTGTTCCTGTTTGTATGTTAACCAATGTGGTGTATTATTTCTTTAAAGTTTCTAAAAAATGTTAAGAATGTAGAGAATTATTTCGTAATTAAAATGTAATCATTAAAGATCTAATAATTTGTTTAAATTAATCATAAAATTGTGATTAAATCACTTTTTATAGCTTTGATGAGAAGCCAAGAAGGTATTAATTTTATCATGATAGATTATTTTATTTCTTTTTATGGTCTGTTACTACTTTTTCTTAGCTCTCACGGGACATTGTTAAAGACAATACCCTAAATAATTAAATATATTTTTCTCATTTCACTTAAATGAGTAAAGTCCGCTAAAAAATTATGATTTTAACTTTTGANCATTTCACCTAAATGAGTAAAATCCGCTAAAAAATTATGATTTTAACTTTTTTACTGGACCAGATATTATTAAAGTAATATATTATCATTGTTAGTAAAAATATTCCCAATACCTTGTGTAAAATTTAAATGTTTCAATTGTGCATATACATCTATAGTTTTTTTTTGTGTTGAAAATATTAATTTCATATTTATTTTTTTGAATTTTATATTTCTATAACTTTTTTAAAAATAAATGGATTAATACGATATTTTTTTATAAGTACTTAATTTATTTTTTTCAACTGATATACACTTTTTTTAAAAAATCAAACCATTTCCCCTTATACAGGGGGGTTAAAAAAACTAAAATATTTATTTATTTCTATATTATACTTATAAATCTATAAACTATTAGGTTAGTTTCAATGGTATTGTCGGATGTATTATTCTCAAAAATGTTTTCTTCGGTTTCAACAGTCGTATTTGTGTGGATATCTCTGTAGACTTTTGGTTTGATAGAATATTTGTCAAAATAGGTGTAGCATTGGTCCAAAAATATAAGAAATATGAAAACTAAAATACCACTAAGTAGTTGTTTACTCCCAAAAAAAATAAATTCATTAGCTTAGGTTACAAATTTTTCTACGCTACTTGTATTTATTAATTATAAATAAACAATTGATTTAGTCTCGACATTTTTTTTTTAAAATAACTGTAAAAAAATTGTCCATGTTTTATAAATGTTTAATTGAATTTATATGATACATTTTTAATTTAAAAATAAATAATTAGAATTATCTAATTTGAAATAATAAATTACTTAACTTTACCAAGATTTTAAATTATTAATAAAAAATAGTTTTCCTGTATCATATGTGTTTATTATATAAAACAAAATTGGACATTCTAAAAAAGGATAAAAATAAAAAGATACTTTT
Source organism: Daktulosphaira vitifoliae (assembly GCF_025091365.1). NCBI lineage: Eukaryota > Metazoa > Arthropoda > Insecta > Hemiptera > Phylloxeridae > Daktulosphaira > Daktulosphaira vitifoliae. Next base: position 89,485,417 of record NW_026099572.1, read on the forward strand.
AAAACAATAAGAAATTAATATCAAAAAATACAGCAAATTTTTATTGATTTAATGTAATTGCTTAATTACTTCATTTTGGCTATAAGTTTATTTAATACTTCGTCAAATTATAATTTTGGCGACGCCATTGATATTTTTTTACTTGTTTTGTTAAACTCAAATTACAGCTAAAAAATAAAATAAAAATTAGATCTTTAACTAAATTATAACATAAAGTATTTCTTTTCTTTAATGCCGTAAATTTGAAATTACAAAAAGAATAACTTACAAAATATTTTGAATGTCTCCTACATTGAAAAGATTTTTAAAAATTGGGTTTAATAACAAAAATTTGATTTGGTCTTATTACTAATCGATATACAAATATTAATCAAATAGTTTAAACTAAAATTTAAAAATTGAAAATATTATTTAAAACTAAAATTATTAAAAATATTTAACTTAAAAAGCCATAAAAATTACTAAAAAAATGCGAATATGTATTTCTGAAAAAATATTATCATTACTAATGCTTAACACATACTGAACCCAACGCCGATTGAAAAAACATGCTTATATACCTCTATTAGTATTTTTGAGGCTTTCCGAGTTAAATATTTTTTAGCTCTAAATTGATATTTTTTATATTTCTAATTTAAAATATTATTAGCAACAAGTGATCAATTTTTATTATATGAAAATAATAATTAATTTTTTTTCAATTTAAAACATACTTAAAGTGTTTCACTTCAGTATTTTTATGAAATCGTACAGACATCTCTTGATATGTATCTTTTAATCTAATATTGGCTATATTTTTTGCTGAATTATTATCATAATTTTCAATTTTTTTAAGAATTCCTTGCTAAAAAATTAATTAGAATGAAATTATCAAACAACTATTTATAATGTAACAACAGCAATTAGTTGTTGGAGGAAAAATGCATATTGTTTCAGGAAACATAATGCATATTAATTGTTTAAATACTTAGTGAATATTACTCACTTTAGTGGCTGAATTAGATACAGTAGAAAAATTATACGATGTCTTAGTTATGGTATCTGAATTTTTGTTAGATTCATTTTCAAAATACCTTTTTGACAGTAATATAGTAGTGTTGTTTTCAGGAGATAATTCTTTAATATTTCTCGAAAATATTTTAGACGGTTGAGTTTGAAAATTGTTTGGAGACTGTGACATGTTCGTGTTAAAATAATTATTAACTAATACGGAAGTGTCTGTAGATGTGTTGGTGGGTTGTTTTTCAATTTGTGTAATAATTTCTGAGTTTAATTTTTTAACAGATTCAATTTCGTTATTCAATAATGAAATGTTAGTGTAATGTGTTTTCATATTATTATCTGAAAATATTTTAGAAGGTAGAGTTGAAAGATTATTTTTTGACGATGTTTTGTCCATGTTCAATGAATTATCATTTATTGTAATTTTCTTTATAGAAGTTTTAGAGGGCTCTTTTTCGCTTTCGATAATCGGAGTTAGCTTAATTTTATCTTCGCTAGGTGATTGTTCTAAAATTGAATTATTTGTCATAGTAGGTAACTCCAAATTAATAGGATGTGTAGTCAAATCCGTGCGAGTTTTCGTTATAGGTTCTACTGTTTTAGTTAAAGTATTTTTCTTCTTAGAAAGTTTCATTTCCAAAAATGTCTGCAGCGACACAACTGCCAGGACAATAAACATAATATCTTTGATTACTTGAATCGGAATTATAAAATATATTACCAACGTTGTTATCACGAATAACAAATCTAAATCCATTTTTATTAATAATGTATGCACTCAAAAATTGAAATTTTTAAGTTATACTTAGAGAAAAATATAAGATTTAAAGATTTTTAAATATATATGCTGACTAATTTATTACGGAAAAAAACTTAAGCATAAAATCACCAGACGGTGTCAATTTAAATGACAATATTGCTCTTATTTAAGCAAAAAAAGTCTTGTTTACTTTTTATTTAAGCCAATTAATATAACAAAAAATGTTTTAAAATTGGCCAATAATTATTAAATTTCTTTAATAAGATGTCTTATTTTGAATATAAAATGTAATTAATATAATGTTACAAACCGTATTAATATATTCATTAAATAAAGCTATTGTCAATTACTTAAAATTAATTATGTTTTAAAACATAATTAATATTTATTATGTTTAATTAATTATTAAGGAAATTTAATTAAATTTTCAATCGGCGTTGGGTTCAGTATGTGTTAATTATGTCTTCAGGTATTAAACGACCAAATGACACAACAACCCCAATATCATATTGTTTTTCTAATTGTACTTTACTCACAGGCCACTCTAATGTAACTAATTTTTCTTCTTTAGCTATATTTCTAATATTAATTCCTCGCCCTTTTGAAGTTGTCACTACATCTAACTTAGAAATGATAGTTTGTGTTTTCCTATATAGAACACAATATTATTACTGAAACATAATAAAATTTTATGGTAAAAATATTAAAGGNAACACAATATTATTACTGAAACATAATAAAATTTTATGATAAAAATATTAAAGGATGATTACATTTTAGCAGACAATAATTGAAGGCTTTTGGCAGAAAAATCATCATTCCCAAAAAATAATATACGCCAGGGAGGTCCTTTAGAATTATATTGACTTCTAATAACAGAAGTTGAATGAAGATAACATGAATTTTTTAACAAGCAAAAAATTGTTTTATAAATTTTATTTCTTCTAAATTTAAAAAAAAATGTGGCACTAAACATTATAGTAAAATAATAAATTAAACATATCTACACAATTTCCAATAATTAAAAATTGGCTATTCTAGAAATTATTTTAAGTTTTCATTTTTTTAATTTTACATTGCACATAAAGTTAAATATAGAAGTCTAAAAATTATTATATACGTGAGCTCAACTTTGGGATCGGTTAAGAATGAAAAAAAAGAAGATAATATAATTCTGATAACATAATTGATAATATAACTAATATAAGTAGTTATAGAATAATAAAGTTAAAAATGTAAAATACAAAATCGAAAATTTTCACACAAAAATAGCATTTGGTAGCCATTTTCGCTGTAAAGATAAAATAAAGTCCGAATTTTTTTTTTTTCATGATAAAGTATATTACATAAGCTTTAATTTAAGATATATTCCTACCGCCGTTTATACCTCAGGTATAACGTTAGTCCGACCCTCCCGCCCACAAAACACGGCTATACCTAATGCATGATACGTTTACGTACTTAAGTCGCTTTACATGTATATATATATATTCTAATTACTATTAAAAATATATATTAACACACTTTATTCTTATTTAGAGATATAGAACTCATTCATTCCGATTACAAATGATGAATCCAGTATCGTCATTTTTCGTCACTACCACCATGTTCCGGGAGTGGGTAATTTACGTGCCTGCTGCTTTTCTTAGATGTGGTAGCCGTTTCTCAGACTCCCTCTCCGGAATCGAACCCGGATTTCCCGTTACCCGTTACAACCATGGGCTTAAATGCATTTTACCACCCCATCGAGTTTTTTCAAATTTTTTTTTTTTAATTGATTCAGTTTTTTATACTGACTAAGAATATATAAAAAAAATTTGTCGGCAAAGTCCAGTTTAAAAGTTATGAGCTTTCAAAGTTTTCAACCATCATTGACAAATTTTGTTATATACTTCTGTTCTTTTTGTTTTTTTGCATTAATTCATTAGAAAAAGTATTCTCGATGATTTAGTAATCAAATTTTATTTATTTAATTATACTAAAAAAAATATTTATATGTGTGTAGTTACTTAAATAAAAAAATTTACGACGCGCCGCTCAATTCAAACTGTTGCTGAAATGGTATTGCTGATACTTATTATACACACAGTATCAGTTTCAATTCTAACTATTTATACAATTTTTCGCATAATTTAAATTATGATAATACGTTTTTATATTTGACAGTTGGTAACAAACATCATGATGCACTGTTTCTATAACATTGACAAATAAACGATGTAATCTATAGTCTAATCTTAGTAGTTTACCAATAGATTACAGCTTAATTCTTTTTCTATTTAAGTTATTTTTTCTCACTATGAACCGATGGATGTATGATGGAAATTTGTACAAATGTCATTGTGGTTTAAGTGTAAATATTCGGGATAAACCTAATAGTTATTTAGAATCGAGTAACACGCAATTTGTCGCGTGTCGTAAAGATTATACTGATCCAACGCGTTGTCGGTACTTTAAATACATGGCTGAAGATAACCACAACTGTAATTGTCATACCCAAGCATCATTATGCATTACTAGTTCAGGAAGTAATAAGGACAGACCGTATTACTGCTGTGCAATATCGCGCACGAACACGCAAAGGTGCAATTATTTTAAATGGTATCAAGATGAATACTGATATTTCAATATCTAATGTAATAGTATTTTTTTTTGTTTTCAACAAGTGTTAATTGATATACATAATATACAGTATAAACTTTTATTTTATTGAATTAACAATTCTAAGTAAAACACCACATCGTGGTCTTTTTTTTTTTTTTGCTCAACTTGAATTAATTGAGTTTCTTGTTATTACCTAATCACTAATATAAAATTTTATGAAAACCCCATTTTTATTTCGTATTGCGTAATTTTGATGTGCGTAGTTTTGAAAAAAAAAATTTGGAAAATCCTTATTTTTAAAGTTAATTTTGGTTTTAGGATTTTTAGAATGAGGATATTATGTAACAATTACATCATTATAGTTTCACAATAGTATCATGAGAAAAAATCCCAAAAATTAACAAAAAAAAACAATTTTTGAGCTATTTTTAGTTTTTGACGTTTCAACTTTAAAAAGCTATAAGTAGAGGGGGATAGTATGATTGCCATACCCTCCTAACCCACATGTTGTGGGTTTACCCTGTCCTAGGTGGACGGGCGGTGTAAACGGCCGGGGGGATATGGTGAAAGGTCGATGTTTCTCGTTCCTAGATAGCATTTCGTTATACCATGGTACATGTTACCTTGGTATATGCATAGTATACCTAGGTAGATGGAACATCATATAGTATATCTTGATATATTACAGAAAATTAGAGGTATTTTAAAAATTACATAATTTTAGAATTATATGAAAATATTTGAATGCAAAAAAGTGAAAGGTGTAATCAAGCGGCGACGGCGGCTATTAATCCAACGAAACCCAACTTTAGCTGTGTGACGTGTATGCCTTTGANAAGCGGCGACGGCGGCTATTAATCCAACAAAACCCCACTATAGCTATGTGATGTGTAGGCCTTTGGTCATAGAGAGCCCCCTTACTTGACTAACGTATGTATTAAAACAGTAAATCAACAGTTTACCCCTACATAGAAGGGGAGGCGATGATAAAACTCATCATAAGGTGATCATTATTATGCTATTTATTAGTAAATAAATAAATATGTACAATATTTAATAAGAATTGAGTTATTTTTTAATTATAGAGAAAATATTTATACGTTTGAAATAATATTTTATTAAATTCTTTTTTGATTATTCAGTTACACTACTGCGTTTGTTAATAGACATTAATGTGTAATCGTTATTGTATAAAACATGTATACACATAATCTATTACATATATTTGTATACAAATATTTAGAAATCGAGAGTTTAAAATTAATTATTATGATATTAAAGTGAAATTACTTAAGTGGTGAAGAAAAGAGTTAGTATACGGGGATATGTGTCCTATGATTTGCTGACCCCCCTATGAAAATATGTGATTTTTCCGCATAAAAGAAGGATTATTACTCGAGTAAAATTAATAGTGTTGTGTCAGTTAAACGTCTTTAAAATGTTTTCTTGTGACAAGTGTGAAAAAGTGTTTGCATTCAAACATGGACTGGTACGTCATCAAAAGAGTCATGATGGTATACGATTTAAGTGTTATTTATACCCATCTAGTTTTTCGGACAAATGGGCACTCTCGCGTCATGTTATAACAATTCACCGTAAGTATTACAATTATTATTCAGTAAAATAGTAATATGAAAAGAGAAAATATATTAGTAGAGTGTTAATATAAGTGTATTATTTTAGACCTCGTAAAGTATGGTGTGGACTATAATATTGCTATAGGAAATCACGCTGATTCANCGTAAAGTATGGTGTGGACTATAATATTTCTATAGGAAATCATGCTGATTCAAGGGCTATGTCAACAAGTGGTAAGTAAAGAAAATATATATTATTAGAAATTTATATGCTAAAATAAATATATGATTATTTGTTTTTAGAAAATTTAAATGTTGCGGAGAGAATGCAGGCAGGTCCCAGTGAAATTAGTCCTAAACATCGCAAACAATGTAACACCGACTATACGATTAAATGTAAACGGGTAAAGGCTAAACGATTACAGGACATTACGACGAGCGGTTTTCATAAAACGGGTGAATCATTAAATAGTCAAATTTTATGGTTTTATAAAAAAAATATTGAAAATGTAGTCGGGTATCAATCGTTTTTGTCGGCAACAAGAGACGATTTAGTTGAAAAATTACGCGACTGTCTTAAAGAAATGGGGCCGATAAAATTCAACTTAAAACTGGAGGCGACNGACGTGGACGACGAAACGAAAATTTTAAAGACTGTGGAAGAGTTACCTGCGGATTCTCCTATAGGAATGGCCCTTGAAGTGACGGTGTCGTACCCGAAAGAGTTACATGATGCCCACAACGAAATGCCGTTTCTACCTGAACGAAAATGTCCACCTAATTCACATGTCNTACCTGAACGAAAATGTCCGCCTAATTCACGGGTCAAAAAACTGTTGTCTACTTTCGATCGGAAAGAAAACTACGTTATACACTATTTAAATTTAAAACAGGCTATGGCAAACGGATTAAAAGTAGAAAAGGTAATTCATAAAATTATATTTTAAAAATATAATAATAACATGTCATTAAATTACAGGTGCATAAGGTGTTACAATTTAAGCAGTCGGCCTGGCTATCAAAATATATACAACTCAACACGGAGATGAGACAGAAAGCCAAAAATGATTTTGAAAAAGACTTTTTTAAATTAATGAACAACGCTGTTTTTGGTAAGTTTTAAAATTAAATAAAAATATATAAACATAATTTTAATGCGATTTCGTTTGTTAACAGGTAAAATGATGGAACGTGTACAATTTAGAACGCAAATGGAATTGGTCAATAATCCTAAACGAGCGGCTAAATTAATTAGAAAGCATAATTTCAAACATTGTACAACATACAGTGAAAATTTATCGGCGTTTGTATTGGAAAAGAAAATTATCGATTTTTGTAAACCAGTATACGTAGGTTTCGCAATTTTAGAAATTAGTAAAACTCTCGTATACGATTTCCATTATAACGTAATGAAGAAATATTTCAAAGACCGTGCTCGACTGTTATACGGTGACACAGGTAGACTAATTAATATTTTTTATTGAAAAAAATTAAATGATTTTATTTTTTGATTTTATTGTTCAGATTCATTAGTGTACTTTACNTATTGTTTAGATTCATTAGTGTACTTTATCGTGGGTGATGACTTTTACGCGGTAGCAAAGAAAAATCCTGATCTATTGGCTAGACTTGACACTTCAGGTTTGCCGAGCAGTCATCCGTGTTATTCAAACGCTAACAAAAAGGTACCTGGTTTGTGGAGTGACGAAGCGCCGGGGAAATCTATATTGGAGTTTATTAGTCTAAGACCAAAATGTTATGGTTTTGACTTGGAGGGTAAAGAAAAAATCAAGGCGTAAGGGATACGTGGTCACGTTGTGAAAAAACATCTTACAGTCGAGGACATGAAACGGTGTTTGTATGCTGAAGAGGAGCCTACAATAAGCGAAGCTCATGCAACAGCGGCTACATATGGCACGATGGTTGTAAACAACATTCATGAGAGAGCCGTTGACTNACATTTTACAACAGTATATGCCACACGTAAATGTCATTAACATGGAAGATATTGGCTGTCCTCGTATAACACAACTGACAACAAATAGTTCTTATCCATCATGTTTATTTCATATGAATTTAAATCCAACTTATTGTAGTTTTTATAAAATGTTTATGTTAAGACATTGGTATATTAATAATTCTTAGTACTTAAAATATTGTTATATTTCACTATAATTAAATAATGTATAATATTTTTAAAATAAAACTTATAAGTAACATATAACATGTTTGTTGTTTATTTACCTAAAAATTCATGTATAATTAATTTGAGCAGTATTATTGTGTTGAAAAAAAAAAAAAAAAGGGATAGAGTAAAGACTAATAGTACCACTATGCGCATAAGGGTATAAGAATATACACAGGTATAGTAATGACGAGTCATTAACGTTAGTTTTTCATATAAATACCCTATACTCGGCTCTAAAAATTTAATATTTTCAATTGTATTAATTGCGCTTGTACGTTGAAACATCTCAAACATGCAAATCAAGTCAATTTTTGTTTGTAAGTGTGTTGTTGCTGAAGCTGAAAATTTTGCTGAAGCAGACGAACAGGAGCTATTCATTGAACAATTTGGACAGATACATCCGCGAGTCCATGATGACGGGTATTACTATGACCCATTGGATGAAGAATATTTGCAGGCAGAAGATGAGTATGAGGAAGAAGAAGAAGAAATTGAAGATAGTATTGAGGATTCTGATGGTATGTATGTCAATATTTAACTTTGTAAATAAACTTCTTAACAATGCTGTTTTTATTTTTAGATGATGATTTATCATCAGATCCTGAACGGATCTATTCTGATCGTGACCTCGAACTCTTACCATGCAGTTGGTCAACGATGAATCCATTTAGAGATGCATTTTCAATTTCAACACCAAATATACACCATTAAGACTATGAAAATGACATTAAACCGTTTAGATGATAAGCGGGTTATAANAATATACACCATTAAGACTATGAAAATGACATTAAACCGTTTTGATGATAAGCGGTTTATATCAGAAGACCGTATTACTACCTACGCTTACGGTCATTATAAACTAGAGTACGTATACCATAATTATGCTAATAATTATTAAATATATATTAAATAGGGTTATTTTTTAGGAATGAAGACACCATTGAAACTTATGATTTGTAGATACATCTTATAAACTAATGTAAAAATAATAAATAGATTACAAAAATTTATTAGTAAACAATATTATTATTATTATGTACAAAAATTTATTGTTGAAATTATATTAAATAATAAAAATTAACGTTGGTTAAAATATAAATATTTATATTATTCATTTAATGAACATAGATAATCAAACAGCATTATTACATAGTAATTATCGTCGTTATTGTCTATAGGTTTGACAAAACGTCGTATGATATTTTGCACGTCATTAAAATTTAACCAAATATTTAATCGTTTAAGGCAGTGTGCACATCTTTTAAAGTTACATATTTCAAGCAAAGTGGTTCCATGTCTAAATATTTCTTTATGCGATGTGACGATTTCATTAGGACGGTCCATTACCTCTATCATTTCAGCACATTGACTATTAGTTGTGTTGCAAACAAAAATGCGAGTTGACACCGCTCTTCCGTCCATTACCATTCGGATGTTGACCTTTTTATAGTTGGCCCATACAAAATTTCTACTCCACCTATTCATTGAGAGTTTAACCTCCTCATAGGTGTAGCAAAAAAAATTTGCACGGACCAAATCTCCCAGACGTTTGGGTTCTTCGNAAAAATTTGCACGGACCAAATCTCCCAGACGGTTGGGTTCTTCAAGCCGACCCAACAAATTTGATATTGGCCTAAACAAATGACGTCTATAATACAACACGGGTACGCTACTCGCTAGTTCACGATTCAACGTTATATTATAGACGTCATTGTACAGTCGTCTAACAAATCTGTCAGAATCGTTCTGAAGCAATTCTTTTAATTCCAACTCCCATGATTGTAGCGAAAATGCATCTCTAAATGGATTCATCGTTGACCAACTGCATGGTAAGAGTTCGAGTAAGAGTTCCGATTAAACACTTTTTAAGTTTATCTTTATGCCTTGTAAAGGTGTCAACTTTGTTTTTCTAATAGGAACACATGCAGCTAATTGATTAAAATGTGATAAAATATTGTATTTGAAATAAATTGAACTAATCATGTTTTAAACAATTTATAAACTTGAGTCACAGATATATATTAAGGATTCTAAACACCAACCAAGCATAATATTTTTTTTTTTTTGAGTAATATAATTTGATTTACGTTTTGAACAATATTTAATTTACTTATCCTTACAGGGGCAGATTCAATGGTAGGTACTAGAGAGTGAGCACTCCCACCTTGAGCTATTGTTGTTTAATGAATAGGAAAAAATGTCTTTGAATGATAATAATTAAAAACCCAGCACAGGGGGGTCACAGCACAGTGGTGACGTGGCATAGTTGGATTAAGTATAATGATATCTGACAGTGATTAAAATCACTATCAAAAAAAAACGCTTCGATGCAAATCTTTAGATAGTGTTTAATTTTAAAAAATTGGTGGGTTATTCCAAAAGCTTCATAAACTGCTAGTTCCTTATTAATATCCTGATTAAAATAAAGTATGTCGAATGAAAAAGGGATTATTAAAATATAATATGTCTCATAAAAAAATTATGTTGATACACTTTACATACACTTTTCAATATGTTATAGCATTATAAAGTTAAAAATGTAAACAATAAAATCGAGAATTTTCACACAATAATAGCATTCGGTAGACATTTTCACCGTGAAGACAAAATAAAGTCCGACATTTTTTTTTTGCATAATAAAGTAAATTACATAAGCTTTAATTTAAGATATATATAAAAGTGTCAGACTTTCCGGAACACTTTCAAAATTTAAGTTGAAAAAATTAATTTTTTGTGAAAGAGTTGTCATTTTAAATCCCCCCTTATGGGCAGGTAAAGGGTCAGATATGAAAAATATATATACCAAATGATAGATTAAGACATCATGCATCTATAAAATAAAAGAATTCCATTGATCCATACATCTTTCAAAAAGTTATAGCATTATAAAGTTAATAATATAAAAAAGAATTTTTTTACAAAAATCGTATTTTTTTTATTAACTTTTATGTCTTGTAGTATCACATTTTAATACATGTAATAATTAATATTTATATTTAATAAAATATATCACCAAATCAGTGTTTCCCCGTGGATAAGATGAGTAATAAAATAATACCCTTACACAAGATTTAACCTCCCTCTTACGCATACCATAAAATGACCACGTAAAAGATTCTATCACATTAACCAATCAAATACAGCAAAAAATATTTCAAGAATCTCACCAGAGATCGCTAAACCAGTTTTGCGGGCTATAAAAAGTCCATTCCCCCCCCCATTCGGGTGGTTCCTCTGTGCTTGGTTCTCTTACAGTGGTTATGTACAATTTCTGAACATCCCTCTAGCGGATACNGTTTGTTGCACAGGACAGTTATGTTGCTTAGAAGTTATTTATTTGCTTTATAAATTATTAAATAATAAATATATTAAGGTAAAACACCATATACAAGGTTAAGAACTATACTACATAAATATACAAAAGGTTTTTACAAAAGACAGAGTTATAATAAACTTAGACTTCACATTGGGTAGATTTAATATAGAATTGTACTAGAAAAGTAGTTACACGCGAGTTAATAATAATATAAACCGTATAAATATAATTGCGTGCATTAATGCGTAAACGTATACATCGATAATCATTACATCAACAACATCATTCATCTCAAGAGAATATCAGGATAGTCAGAGGTAAGTGAAACATTTGTTTATATAATAAGTTTATAATAGATCCTTTACTGAAGAATTTTTTTTTTTAGTAATAAACAATTAGAACAAGATAGGTCATTGAGAATAAACTAAAATATTTTTATAAAAAACACGATATTTGTGACTCGCCGGAAATTAGTGTGCGCGTTTCTGTGCAGGAGCTAAGTAGTGACCCTTCTTTATAATTCCATCTTATTCATACATTAGACGTTTTTACACAAGCATACATACGCCGAGATCCCTTTCTATTTCATTTTATTGTAGTCACTACCGGGTATCTATAGACACTTTTACTTTCCATTGGTACCCACCATTTTTACACTACGCCTGCTACGATTATTATTTCCTTATTGGCCACCTGTGTTACATTTCTTTACATTTCTTCCCTTTCACATCCCGAGCCCCAAACACATTTAACAATATTCCTTCGCCACCTTATTATAGCCATTTTGTTTATTACAAGACTACCCCCTACTACCTACATACCTACACTCTTGTCATCTTTTTGTTTATTACAGTCTGTTTTCACCATGAAGATAAAATAAAGTCCGAAATTTTTTTTTTCATGATAAAGAATATTTCATTAGCTTTAATTTAAGACATATATAAAAGTGTCAGACTTCCGGAACACTTTCAAAAGTTAAGTTGAAAAAGTTCTACTTTCTATATGCATTTTTATGTTTTAAACCCCCCCTGTATTAAAGGAAATGGTCCGATTTAAAAAAAAAGTATATTGAATGAAAGAAGTATATAAATATTATTTCTCATAAAAAAATTATGTTGATCCATACATTTTTCAAAGAGTTAAAACATTTTAAAGTTAAAAATGTAAAATATTAAATCGAGAATTTTAACACAAAAATAGCATACGTTAGCCATTTTCACCGTGAAGACAAAATAAAGTCAAAAAATTTTTTTTTTCATAATAAAGTACATTACATAAGTTTCAAATTAAGATATATATAAAAGTGTTAGTATTTCCGAAACACTTTTAAAAGTTAAGTTGAATAAGTTAATTTTTTGTGAAAAAGTTGTCATTTTGAATCCCCCCTGTGGGCTGGTAAAGAGTTAAATTTATAAAAAAAATATATTAAATGATAGGTAAAGATATAAAATATCTATAAAAAAAAATTATTTTGATTTGTTCATTTTTGAAAAAGTTATAGCAGTTTTAAGTAAAAAAAAAAGAAATCGGTTCGGTGAGATCTGAGAAAAAGTGGTAACAAACACAAAAAAAAAAAACACATCATAGTAAAACTAATGCCTTCTCAGCTTCGCATTGAAGCTAAAAATGAAATTGTTAAGATTAACATGCAGCCAGCAAATAACCACTTAGATGCCAGTATTTGTAATGCCTTAATGTATATTAACTCAAAAAAATGTTAATCTTTAAATGTTTTGCATTTTTGGCATTTAGCATTTCCTTTTCTAAATCGGCAATTTTCTGTTATGTTAATTGTAGTTTTTTCACACATTAAGTTATTTTCTTTGTAGTTTGTTGATTTTCTTTTAACCTGGTGTATGATAAATAGGTAACCAAGTCTTACTAATAGTCTATCCATTTTCTGTTGTAATTTCAGGGCTTTTTTCGAGGGACTCTTAGATAGTCATATGGTGAAATTTTTAGGAGGCTAGAAATATTTAATTAAGTTGATTAGAAGAGTTAACACGTAAAAACAGTGTATATAATAACTTCATTTAGAAAAAATAAATATCTTCAAAGTAGTGATGAGCGTTTTAAACTATCGAATATTTTTATACAACTAAATAGTTTATTTTAAGCATACACTATCAAATATTAAAAAAAAAAACTACCGAAAGTTTAAAAACTATACGAACAGATTGACTAAGTATCGGTGGTTACTATTTAATAAATCTCATAATTATTTCAAAGTCTATCTATGAAAATATATTAATGATACTGATTGGCCGCCGATCATTTGTAGCTCCACTTGTATACAACCGGTTAACGCGATCGAAATTG
>NW_026099572.1:89499288-89520616 GCF_025091365.1 Daktulosphaira vitifoliae
AATATAATTTTTTTATATAGATGCATGATATCATTACCTTTCATTTGGTATATTTTTTTTTTTATATGTGACCCTTTACTTACCCAGAGGGGGGATTTAATATTANACCCTTTACTTGCCCAGAGGGGGGGATTTAATATGACAACTTTTTTACAAAAAATTAATTTTTTCAACTTAAATTTTGAACGTGTTCCGGAAAGTCTGACACTTTTATATATATCTTAAATTAAAGCTAATGTAATGTACTTTATTATGCAAAAAAAAATTCAGACTTTATTTTGTCTTCATGGTGAAAATGGCTACCAAATACTATTAATGTATGAAAATTCTCGATTTTATTTTTTACATTTTTAATTTTATAATCCTATGACATATTGAAAAGTGTATGGATCAACATTATTTTTTTATGAGAAATAATATTTTTTAATAATCCCTTTTTCATTCAAGATACTTTATCTTAATTAGGATATTAATAATGAACTAGTAGATCATGTAGCTTTTGGAATAATCCACCAATTTTTTAAAATTAAACACTTTCTAATGATTTGCATTGAAGCATTTTATTTTATAGTGATTTTAATCACTGTCATTATCATTATACTTGATCCATCTATGCCACGTCACCACTGTGCCGCGAACCCCCTGTGCTGGGTTTTGAAATATATATATATATACAAGCGACTTAAGTTCGTAAAAGTATCATGCACGAGGTATAGCTGTGTTTTGTGGGCAGGGGGACGTTATACCTAAGGTATAAACGTTGGCAGCGGCGGTAGGAATATATAAATATGCATACGTAAGGCGCATTACACCCGGGCAGTATTGGTCTGTCAAAATAAAAATTTGTTCAATAATATATATATATATATGANGGCTGAAACTTTACAATATATATATAATTGATGTCATGCACACGTGTACGGGTACGAAAACCAAAAATATAAAATTATACAGAATTAGTGTTGCATGCGATTGGTGAGCTGGGTGGGGTGAATGCGTTACGACGTCTAGTCTAGACGACGAGATACGCGAGAATAATAACACGTGCCGCGTGAAAAGTTACAAACACACATCACACAATACACTGAGAGGTGACGACTTGGGCCACGCAACGGATTGTGGAGTCGCCACCCTCATGGCTCCCTTGCAAAAAAAAATCGGGNGCCACCCTCATGGCTCCCTTGCAAAAGGAAATCGGGTCGCTAACCACTTAGGCGAGGGTCTTGATCAGAAAAGAACAACACCCGGACCATAAGTGGATTTAATAGAAAAAAAAATTAAAAAAAAAATAATAAGAAAACCAATAATATGCATTTTGATGAGATAAAGTGAATTAAAAAAAATATATATATATATATCTATATACTAAAATATAAAGTGTTGTTGTAGACTATAATACGCAGATACCTTGTAACTATAACAAATAGGTTTATTTGATGTCACCAGTGGTGGACATACTTTAGTATGTCGAAGACCGTTACCTTAAAACTAGAGAAAATGATTTAAAGAAAAAAAAAATAAGATACACGTGAATATTGAAGATATTCACGCAATAAAAAGATTTTTGTTGATTAAGAAAATTAAGGGGACTTTATTAAATTATTACAATTAAGTTAATAGTGGACAAAACCCGAAGGCAAAAACCACTCTGCAAATAAAGGGACAAAAGAGAAAAAAAAAAAATTATTAAGACAAAAAAAATTAACCTACAACTTTTAAATATTACACGTGAAGCGTCTTCCGCATCGGAACAAGTCCGTGTACTCCGGGCGCGGCGGATAATTTCTGTAATCTGGCCGGCCGGACCGTACTTGGGTACTGCGGGAATAATATATATATATATATGTTAAATATACATGACACACCACTGACCAATAACCTTATAACCAGCAACGCTAAAATTATTTATATCTCATAATAAAATTAATTTATGACAGAAAAAGAAAAAAGAAAGGCTCAATACATTATATTAAATAAATAAAAGAAAAAAAAACAATACGATACCCAGTCCCGGATGGGACTCATCCTAAGATGGGGATCTCGGCCCCGGAAATGGCCGACGCCTTGCTGAATTAATACATTATTTTTATAAACGAACACGAGAAAAAAACTATAATTGGCTGCACAAACACAGCAAAACAGACCACGACGGTGGTTCAAAGGGAAGAGAGACTACGAAAAAATTTCTACACACCGGGCGAGACACAACGACGACGAACCCGTTTGGGAGAGGGTATCGGCTTAACGATTTACAAAATATACAACAGATAAAAATATGAACAATATTAGAGTTATACAGGTATGGACAGTGGTGACCAGTGTATGTGTCATAATATTATATTATAGGGAACGATTGTTAAACTGATAAAGAATATTGTGTGTATAGTACAGGTTTCTGATTACACGTACGCGCGCCCATTAGCAAAGCAAAACAGTAATCTATCTATATCATAAAATTCACATTTTGTCACGTTACAACACATACAAGTGAAACTAATATAAGCGTGTTAATAAATGAATATTAATACATATATATATGTTGATATGGAGTGTACTGTACATTACTTGTCTATCGCTTTCGTTGCAATTTTATATGTATCAGCGGGGGCGACTCGCGCACTCGATAAAGATTGTATAGGCAAACACTGGTTAATACTTGTATTAATTTTAAAAATAAAATAAGTGGAAATCTACAATTGTTGCGATATCGACAATTTATGATAACCGAGTGAGAAATTCACTGCTGTCGAACTGTGTGATTGGAATAATTCGGTGAAAAGGGAATGTGAAGGATACCTAGCTGTCTAGCTGGCTAATAAAGGTGGCACGAGTGACGGGGCCGTGTCTCGATAAAAATTTGTTTATATATATATAATATTGATGACACGCACGCGTGTACGCATACGATAACCAAAAATAAATTTATACAAGAATAATGGTGTCGACGTGTTGTGAGGGTGGCGTGGGGTGGGGTGAATGCGTTACAATAGTCTAGTCTCACGACGGAATATGCGGAAATAATAACACGTGGGCGTGAAGAGTTACATTATACAAACATACAGGTGAAACTAATATAAGCGTGTTAATATTATTTACATACATGTTATTCGCGTGCAATCGTCATCGCGTCCGTCCTGTTATTTTTTAACCTCGATTTGTTTTTTTCAAATTTTCCGGACTTCCTCAGAAAGTAATTGTCGACCCCTGGTCTTGATGCTTGCCTGGTAAATACTTTATATACAAGAAAAAGAGGCTTTCGTTCCCAAGATTAATATATACTATTAAATTTCACAATAACAATTAGGCAGAAAAAAGCCAGTTCATAAGAACAGGTACTATGTTAAAAATAAGATAAACATAAGTAAAGATAAAATTTTAAATAAAAGTTTGAACAAATACGATATATGTTTTGACCACGTTTTTAGTTCTATTTTTTGCTTAGCATGTTTTTACTTTTATAACATATTTTTTATATATTATAATTATGCTTCATGTAGTTTGAATTACATAAATATAATTGATATTAAATATTTAAATTTATCAAAATAATGACGTAGTGAAAAATTATTTTCTTTTTTAATCGACTTGATTAATTATTGGACTCAAAATTTGGCATACTTATTTAAAATTATTATTATGCTATTAACCATTTTAGAGAGATGGAATTTTAATTTAGATATTAAATGATGCAGACTTAATATTATTTAAAATAAATTAAAATTTTACATCCTTCATTTATAAATAGAAATAAAGTTAATTAAATAATAAAAAATTGACTTCTTTAATTAGAATTACAATACATATTTAGTCTTCAATAAAATGTCGTAAGAAAATTTAAAACTTCTATCAAACATACCAATAATTTCTGTTAACAAAAAAAAAATAAATTTAATGTAGTAAAAGCTTGAATAATTTATACCAAAAATAGAATAAACCGAGATAATAAACAACATACATTTTTAAAATGCAATTTATTTACAATACTAATAGGTCATAAATAAAGCCGGATTCCCACGACTGGTGTACTTGCCAAATATTTGTCACTTGTGTATACTTGTCAAGCCGTCGGAACACTATACTTGTACAATTATTGGTCACTTGTCAGTTTCCCGCAGATTGTCGGTATATGTAACACAAGTCAAAGGAATTAATGGCTTAACAAGTTTACACTTGTAGTTCACTAGTGCACACTTGTGTACTTGTCAAATACTTGTCCAATATTTGATTTTAGGGTGGCTATCGGTAACACAATTTTTTCTTCCCCACCCACCTATATTTGTACAGTATAGCGGTGGTTGGCCTAATTAGTAAATTTAATTTAATAGATAAGTAAAACTATTTTATAGTATAATTGTAAATATAATTTAATATTTAAGATTGATTACATAATGTATTAATTATATTACTTATTAATTTATGAATATTAAGTATAAAATAAATATTATTGGATAGTTTAATATTTTACTAAAATGTTTATATTTGTAAAATTCTGTTTCATTTTTGCAAGTAAAAAATTATATACGGTGCCTAGCTGAAACACTATTAGTTTTACTCATTCGTATTNCTAGCTGAAACACTATTAGTTTTACTCATTCGTATTTTTTTTCTTTAATTTTTAGGGAAATTAACCTCCTTAAATTTGCTTTAATTGCTATTGTTCATGTATACCGAAAACAAGATTAATACAGTTTAGTACTGAAAAATATTTTATAGTAATAGCATTTTCTATTTTATAAAGCTATATTAGAACTATGTGTGTAAAAATAGTTTTATTTCAAACTTCGATGGCTATAATTAAATAAAAATGAATTAATCGGCCAATTTTTTGTTTTTGCAACCAACACGGCTCATAGAAATTAAGTAAACTGATAACTCTTGACGTTTATATCAGTAAGTATCACCTGTAAGCAATCATAATAAGAATGCAAGCGAAAAATGAATATAGATAGTAAATAAATAAAAATCTTTACTGGAAATGCCAAATTACTAAAAAAAAGTAGATAAGTGTATTAATGATATAAATTGAATGCATTTCGCTACCAAAACTCTATTTTGAAATGGTGGCTGTTCAATTGTTTGGTGAAGTTTAGTAAAACCTTCGTCTAATTTTACAGTAACATATTTTTACATTTTTTTTTTTTGTATTTTTTTTTCAATTAATTGTTTGTACTTTAAGTACTCTCCACGCATAGTTATGTATGAAGCATAAATAGCCATTTTATCATTATCACTAGCCATTTTAATTAACTTAAGGTTAATTAGATAAATAGAAACTAAAAATTATAGTTAAAGTTAAAGAACTATTTTAACTAAAAAAAAAAAAAATAATCTAAAAAGTATCGAAACTAAAAATACTAAAAAATGTATTTTAAATTACTCACTGAAACGTCCAAACACTGCAGTGCTAAAAAAGCAAATGATATTCCACCTAGAATAATCAACTCTGAAATCCTTTATACTGATCTCATAAAACTGGAAAAAGTTATTAAAAAAGATGGTTATGTGTTAGTAATTCCTATAGGNGTTATTAAAAAAGATGGTTATGTGTTAGTAATTCCTATAGGTAACTTATCAGTGTATTACAATTTACCTATTACAGAATGCCAATTTTCAGAAAATCAAATATTAGTAAAAATAAAAATTCCTATAGAAGAGAGCTTTGCAAATTGGAAATTATTCCAATATATACCTGCTCATTTCAAATTTAACGATTCTATATGTCTCATCTATTCAGAAAAAACTTACATCGCAGTCCATTCAGTTATCAACGAACACCGTTTGATATCAGGCCTATCTTTAAGAGACTGCGATCCGCCCGTAACAGTACTTTGTTTCATTCCAAAATTTTCAACTGATATTACTTTAACACCAAAATGCGTAGAAGCTATTTTCAAAAATTTACCGCTTAATAAACTTAATAAATATTGTTATTTCCAGTGTGTTAACCAACAAGAAGATGAATCTGTAATAATTAAACAAATAGGAATAAATACATTTGCAATAACTAACCCTCTCCCAACTTTAAAAATTCGAACATTTAACACTAATAACACTATTCTAACTAACTTAACACTAAATTATAACTACCCTGGTCTAATAAAACTAACCTTACCATGTAATCAAGAATTATTAAAAAATGATGAAATACTTATACCCAAATTGTACCCATGCGAAATAAATAATATAGGTAAATTATTAATTAACCGTGTAATTCCGATATCATGGACTAATATACAGTCACTTAAAATACAACATGAGGAACAGAGTGAAAAAATATATTTTGCAAACTTAACAGAAATCTTAGACAGAGACTGGGTAAATAAAATACCAAATTTTCACATAACAAAACAAATACCAAATCCAGAAAAGTACTTTAATGACATCATTTTAAAACAAAAATCACAACTTTTTATAGATGAGTTTCTTGGGAATATAATATATCTATCGTGGCTGACAATATTATCGCTGATCATAATTTTTATGTATTGCAAAATATATCCTATAATAATAAAAATGGATATGATTTTAGTGCCACCTCAAGTTCCAAGGAGACAATTCTAAATACTTATCTTATATTAAATTATTGCTCATATGAAATATACAAACTACACTAATATTAATTTAAGCTAATAAATTTTATTTTTTACAGATAAAACTCATAAAACTAACTTGTAATTTTGACAGACTTCTTGATATTTTTACAACAACTTTTTACAATATGGATAGGAATTACAAATTTTATATTATAGATTTTGAATTTGGAATGTTTAGGAGACATGACATTGTCTTAGTAAGTGGGGCCATATCGGGTAGTTTAGACAAAGATCAAGTAATAAAATTAGAAGGGACACCATTAATACTGGATAAAAAATACACACAATTATTAACGAAAAGTCTCTGGTCGCCTTTTGTAAATGGGGTATTGAAAATATTCGAAGGAAAAGAAGACAAAGCCTACCCTCTCTTAGCAGAACTACACGACAGCCAATTCGCAATAGCAGACACACTTAACCACGATTTTATTCACAGAACAATTTTTAACAATTCAGAAATTCCAGTAATAATAGTTTTTGGGGGAAATACGGACAGTGAAATCTTAAAAAGACTTAACATAGAGGTTAAAATTCTTAAAATTTCTGCAACGGAAGATAAAGATAATAAAAAAACATTTTATCTAACATAAACAAATCTAAGAACAAGGGAACTTTATTTTAAACAGACATTAGGGATGTGTTACAAAAATATAGAAGGGAAATGCAGGGTAATCAAATTAATAATGGTGGGAAAAAGAATATAAAAGGGAACACATGAAAAAGGATGGGAGAGATACTGGGCGAGACGAGACTGGACGTTTTTGTCGACGAAACGTCGAGTTACGGGTACGCGAGTGTCTTTGTACGATTTAATTTTGTTTTATGTTACATTTTTGATATTACTTTTTGACTTTGTGTTTGATACGTTTCTTAAATAAAATAGCTATTTTAAAACCTGGACTTAGAGCAAATATTTTATATTAACCGTGTTCTTAGAATTGTGTGTGTGTGTGTGTGCAGTAGCGTGGTCCTTAACATACAATTTTTCAAAATTCAANTTAGGGTGGTCCTTAAAATACAAATTTTCAAAATTCGATTTACGCGCACCAAAAAATTGTTCTAATACATGTAAAAATAAACTGTGCAAAATTTGGTCCCGATAGGTTGACGTTAACACGTGCCGCAAGAGGGTTGAAAATTCGATCAAAAGGGTAGTTTTTCAGTTATTGTGCTTTATCTCAAAATATATGATTTTTACGTAAAGGTTCATAAAAAAGAAATTATACATATAATTATTTTACATAAAAAAGGTTATTAGCATAAAACTCATAAATCAAATATTTACCTCCTAAAAGTCAAAAGTTCCATAAATATTATGTTTACCAGTAAAATTCATATATTTCGGCAATTTAAGTATATACGATAACCGTTCAAGTTATAAAAAAAATTTTCATGTAAAAGTTATTTGAAATTTAATTTTCTATTAGTTTTGTAGAAAAATAAAATTGTTTTACGTGTTTTCTGGCGAGGTAATAAAGAAAACTTATAAATAACAATCATTTTTCTATCATTTATCATTTTTTGTTTAGATAATGTTGTTGAGTTAAATTTGTTTAGTTCCTCAGAATATGAAACAGAAGATGATTTGTCTGGTTCATCATATTCTTCAAAAACACGAGGGCTTATAACTTTTATAACTCCTAAATTACTTTCTGCATTAGATCAATGCAAGATATCTGACCGCGGGAAAGATTATTTTTTAGTGAGAGAAAGGTAAATGAAATAAAAAAATTTTTTATTATAAAAATCAATTTTTTTTTATTATTATCTTTAGTTACACATTATTTTTGAATTATTAAATATGTAATACTTTTTAAGTTCATCCCTTATGCCTGGTAAGGGTGTCAACTTTGTTTTTTTAAATGGTCACACATATTTTTAATTTAATAAATGTTTTAGTTTTTAATTCAATAGAAAATGGAATTTGAATTTTTAATGAAACTTAATTTGTTTATTCAATATAAACATTTAAAGTTTCAAATTTTTGAGTTAATATATAGGTATAATACACAAGGGATTACAATTACAGGGAGCTAATTGGTTTTTTATGATATTGCTATCACAGTCACGGATTGTTTATTATCAATTATGACTATCAATAGATAAACTTTTTGTATTGTCAAAAAGTGTATTTATAAACTCACAACAATGTACCTTACTATCATTGATAATAACAATGCTGTGTACCTGCTAATATCGATGTCATAAAAAATCAATTAGCTACCTGTATTTGTAATCCCTTGTGTATTAAACCCATATATTAACTAAAAAATTTGAAACTTTAAATGTTTATATCTAATAAACAAATTAAGTTTCATTAAAAATTCAAATTCCATTTACTATTGAATTAAAAACTCAAACATTTTATTAAATTAAAAATACGTGTTACCATTTAAAAAAACAAAGTTGACACCCTTATCAGGCATAAGGGATGAACTTAAAAAGTATTACATAGTTAATAATTCAAGAATAATGTGTAACTAAAGATAGTAATAAAAAAAAAATGTTTAATTATTATTATTCTGTAAGTAATTGAGTGGGTTATGATAAAAAAATTACCCTGTATAAATATAAAACATTAATAAATTTGTGTTAAACTTTTGTGTATACGTTGGGGCACTACCGACGTACGACATATTATACGTCCTACAAAAATCAAGCTGAACACTTACAGTTGAGTTTCTTTAATTAAAACGTAGATATTTAGGTACTTAGTTATTCAAGTACTTTTAATGGAAAATTCACAAATATTTTGAAAATTATAATTGGTCACTCGGTTTGAAAGTAAAAAATAAAACCCAATTATAAATAGTATAGGTATTTCTAGAAAATTATAATACTATGATAAAGTTATTAGTAACAATATAATATAAACCTAAATCTACGACTGGCGTAATTTATAAAACAAATCAAAAAAATAGGTACAGTTTATGTAACAAGCAGCCCCTTAATAATAAAGGGGAATGGCCTATTACTGTGCGATGGTGTTGTTTATTTTGTTGAAATCAAAATGCGGAAATCAGAGGGGATAATAAATAGGTACACCTAATTATGATATTATAAATTATGTATTATATATTAACGATCTACAAATGAAATTCTTAAAAGTAAAGGGAAAGGGGGAGGGGTAACTTACATATTATACTGACCGACAAAGCGGCCATGAACAAAATAGATAATATACAAAATAAATAAAACAAACAATTAAACACTTAGCTGTATAAGTTAAGATGGTAATTAATGGTGGTCAGTGTGGACTGTATGTGAGCGTTGATGACGACGTGAACGATGCCACTAACTCGTAATATGCGAGAAGGATTATTTTACACGGATATACAGTACAAAACATGTAAGACGCAACCGTATGAGCATAAACAATAAAGATATGGCGAACTATGGCCGATCAATAGCACAAACACGCGGAGGCGTTTGCTGTGAATACGAGAGAAGATAACGCACTACTTAATTGTTGAGGAACGACTATTAGATCGTAGTCGCGAGAACGAGTGTACTGTTTACGTACCAAAGAGGATGTGTCGCTCGCTGAGGAAGTAACGATGATCGGACCAATCATTAACACGTTCGAACCGGTTATACACGAGTGCCACACTCTACCCAACAGTTTACTTATAAATAATCNTATAAAACAAATCAAAAAAATAGATACAGTTTACTTATAAATAACCCTTAGGTTTGTATGGTGGTCTATTGGAGACGATTATCAAACAAATTTTAACCGAATATAAGGTGATAAAAATTTACATAGCTTACATCGCACGTAATGCTATTAACATTGAGGTGTTAGATTTGTTTTGTTTTAGTGTTTTTTGCATTGAGTTCATGTGATTTATTAAATAATATAAAATGCATTCTATGTGTAAAAAGGCGATTACGGGAGACAAAAGTTTTTAAAATCACCGACTCAAATTCAAAACAATTAAGATTAACAAACTTGTAAACATGTTAACACCAAGTGTTTTTTTAAATTTATTTGTATTTATTATGTAATAAAGATAAAAATATCAACAAGTTTTTTGTTTTTAGCAAAAATGAACTTTATAAAAAAAAAAAACAATGAACATTTTTATTTCAATATAGCTGTTTTATTGCTACTATAGATAACGTGAGATTTTGATCTTTTCCATAAATATGACACCGAGGAGTAATTTTTAAAAAGATTAAAAATACAAAATTAAATGATGAGAAAAAAAAAGTCATCGAGGAATTAGGTGTGAATGGATAATAATCTCAATGGATCCTTTTTTCTTATCCGAAGCTGAAATCTATTAAAAAAATATTAAGATAATTTTTCCGAATTATTAAGCTTTAGGTATATTTTTTTCTCGTGATTACGTTTTCCTAGGTTATTTCCAATGTAAAAAACTAATATTTGATACATTTGAATTCCCACAAAATTATCTAAGATTTATTGGTAATTTTAATATTTAATCAACAAATTTTACTAATTTTAAGTCGAAACAATGAAGTAAATAGTTTTCACCGGTATACGGATGTTATTTACTTTGAAAAGGAAGGGTATAATCGATCTGGTGTCTGAGCTGTTATCCGGTAGCGGTTGGATTGTTTCCACTTACGTATATCCTCTGAATGACCTTTGTTTGTATATTAACCGAACGAGTGATAATAGCATACTAGTAATCCATCTTGGTTAAGTGTTTCATGTATTATTCAAGTCGCAATGATCAAACATAATGTTACTTGGGCAATAATATCTACACTCAAGTAAGTTTAAATGCAAAATGCTATAGTATAGGAACGCCGTATCAGTACACTTCATCGGAAAGTTAATGTAATCAAAAGATTATCCATACAAAACCGTAATTCGTTCTAACAGAATTTTTTATGTAAATCTACCTTATAATANAATAAAATAAGTTATATTAGAATTAGAATAAAGTCAATTTATTGGGATAATAATTTACAATTGTCATTATTTTTGGATTCAGTGCCAACCCATGTTCACAAATGTATACCAATGAAGTAGCTTTGTACGAATTGGTATACATTTAATATTATAATCGACAACAAGACACTATACAGAATAGAAGATTGAGGAGCGCAGCAATTTTTTTTTTAGTGATGGTAAGGAATAATAGTAGAAGTAGTGATTTCAGCACTGTTATTTCCCAATAACAATAAATAGCTGATGGACAAAACTATTAATAGCAGTGACTGCTAGTTTTATTCATCAATATTATTACTTTTCTGAACACATTGTTAACTGCCACAAATTACTAAGTCAGATTTAACGTTTTATTTTAATTAAATTCACTATTAGAACGACTATTATTATTTATCAATAATGTCATAAAATAACAATATATTCGTCATGCCAGCACAAATTCTATTATACATTTTTAAATATTTTCCTAGAATATTGGATAACTTCCCGAAATCGAATTTTCGGATAGTTTTTCTTTTATCATCTTAAAATACATTGTATTTTTCTATTTTGTTACGTGTGTTCTACGTTCGTCAGTTGGGTAGCCCTGAGAAGGGCTCTTTTCATCAATAAAGCCGGGAGCTATTTCGACGTTCGGCCGCATGGTTTTTGCTGTTTGGCTTCGTGTTGATATTCTTGTGATATCTTAAGTCATAAGCGTTCAGATTTACAGGTATTAACAATACTACTAGAAAGGGGACACCGTGGTTTACGAGAAGATACAGCTTACCCCCCCTAATAGATTGGTTGTCTAAGACTCACGTTCACCTTTAAATGTATTATAAGCTTTTATTATTTTTGTTATTAGTATTGTTAAATTTATTAGTATATTGTATATCTATTTACTCTAATTCTTGTTATTTTGTTAATTTAGTTTTGTTTTTCACCAATATACTTACGCCATACGAAAGAAAAAAGGTACATTGTATTAACTTAAATTTAATACAATAAACCCAACCAAACCATTGAACAGAACGAGTGATAATAGCATACTAGTAATCCATCTTGGTTAAGTGTTTCATGTATTATTCAAGTCGCAATGATCAAACATAATGTCACTTGGGCAATAATATCTACACTCAAGTAAGTTTAAATGCAAAATGCTGTAGTATAGGAACGCCGTATCAATACACTTCATCGGAAAGTTAATGTAATCAAAAGATTATCCATACAAAACCGTAATTCGTTCTAACAGAATTTTTTATGTACATCTACCTTATAATATTTGAATTGAACATACAAAATTCAAATTTTTATATGATTTGTTGGAATTCAATTTAAATCGTTTTCTTTATTTTGAGCTAAATTTTTAATTAATAAACAGTACATGTGTTCGTATTATTTATTCTTTTCGTTTATAAAATAGCTTGGCTAAATGATAACACTAGTTGCCTAGCAAATTTATGTTTGTTTAAATCATAACAAATGTGTAAAAGCTTTTAACTTGAATTTCGTGTGCAACATATGTATTAAAATTGCCACTACTCGGTTAGACCGTCGAACTAAATGAGTATGCACAAATGGTACATATATCCTGGATATCTTGCCACGATAATATTCATAACAGTTTTAACGAAAAAATTTGCCACGAACATTCTTTCTAATTACAAGATGGGTTTAGGTAATTATTGAAAATAACAATCTTGAATATTTACTCATAAGATTACGATGAAAATATGCAAAGCCATTAAGTTAATCGAAACCATAATTTTTATAATATTTTCAATAGTTAGTCGAATATTATAAAATCAAATTGATTTTCAATTATGAAGAATGACATTTAGATACTTTATAAATGAGTATATATTATTTTATACTTCCCGTTTAATTAAAAAAAATTATTTACTTTATCTAAATCAACTGGATTTTTTTCCTAGTTTTTCTTATAAAATATTGAAGAATTCTTAGCATATTAGAAAGAAAGCTAATTCTCTGAATATTTTAATCTTGTCATGTGCATTCATTGTGTTTAGATGACGAAGAGCAGACCAACACACACTTATATATCGATGAAGATGATGACCAATGGTCCGATGATTCAACTGATAGCGAAATGGTTGATCAGAGCGATGAGGACTTAGTGTCACTCTACATACAAGTACCAAAACCGATTTCCCGTCAAAATAAAACTCGAAGGGAGTTGAAGAGATTGGCAGTTCGTCGTTTAGTCGAAGGACGTCATGTTAAAATATCACAATCGCCGGTGGCGATAAAGAATAATACAGATAAATTGTCATCTCCGTGGGAGAAAAATTATTTTTTCAAAGCCTACTGCGAATTTGATGATTTATCTTCAGGCGTCGATGACGACGAAGATTCAGCCGACGAGGAAAATTATCACGTGGATTTTTTATCGAAAAAGCTATCGAACAATGATTAATGCCAAATCGAACATCTTCACCTATCATTTAAACGTTTTTTAATATTTTTAATTTCTATTGATTTTAACGAATTATATTTAAAATATTGAAGCTAAATTATAGAGTTTGTCTAATATTATCTATTATAAAGTCAAATTATGTATAGATTTGTTTTAATGATTTTACTTCAGTTAGGATACATATTTGTGCGAAGAAATTATCAGAAAGAACCTGAAACTTATTCCTAAAAATATATACTGATGTACAAAGTTTCCCCGAGTTAAACAATAAAATCATTTATTTATAAAAAATACATAAATACTTGAAGTAATAATAATTTTAATAAAATGTCCCTGAATTTAACTTTTTATTTTCAAATTATTTTTCATAATTATAAAATTCAAGAATAATAAATTACCTTTATAAAATTAATAAAATAATATATGATTATAAGTATAAAAAAACATTATAAAATTATTTTTGAATATTGAAAAAAAATTATAAAATATATAAAAAAAAAAGCTTAAAATTGACTATGATTTTTGGGCTAACTTTTGTAATGGGTTTTTATTAATGAAATTTATATACCTATTAAGAATATATTATTCAAAATTAATTTTTCAGACAATATATCAATTTTATTTATTTAGTTGAAGGAATTTCACATTTATATGGTTTATCAATTGTATAAATATAATTTATATATTATACTTTGACTTAGAATTATATCTTAATTTTAAAAGTTATTTAACTAGTTATGATGTAGAATTATTATTCAAAAAAATAATTATATAAAAAACATTAAATAAATCTTATTAACAAAACTTGTAAGTACATAAGAAATCACTATTTTTAAAATAAAAACGTAAACAAATTGNTGTAAGTACATAAGAAATCACTATTTTTAAAATAAAAACGTAAACAAATTGTTATCATCATAATTATGGTTTGTTATATTAAAATTCAGTAAATTCTTTGTGCAATTGCGTTTCATGTGATCAGATTTATACTTCTATGGGTATAATTTTTATTGTAATGGAAATATTGCAATCGTTAATTTTATGCAGTAACTTTTTTATTACAAGCCATTTAGAAAAATAATTACTAATGTTTGTGTTGGAAATAAGAGTTGAGATAGATTTTCGAAAAACATATGGAACTGAATACTTAAAAAAATTATAGTATCAGTATTATACGTCCTACAAAAATCAAGCTGAACACTTACAGTTGAGTTTCTTTAATTAAAACGTAGATATTTAGGTACTTAGTTATTCAAGTACTTGTAATGGAAAATTCACAAATATTTTGAAAATTATAATTGGTCACTCGGTTTGAAAGTAAAAAATAAAACCCAATTATAAATAGTATAGGTATTTCTAGAAAATTATAATACTATGATAAAGTTATTAGTAACAATATAATATAAACCTAAATCTACGACTGGCGTAATTTGTAAAAAAAATCAAAAAAATAGATACAGTTTACTTATAAATAACCCTTAGGTTTGTATGGTGGTCTATTGGAGACGATTATCAAACAAATTTTAACCGAATATAAGGTGATAAAAATTTACATAGCTTACATCGCACGTAATAATATTAACATTGAGGTGTTAGATTTGTTTTGTTTTAGTGTTTTTTGCATTGAGTTCATGTGATTTATTAAATAATATAAAATGCATTCTATGTGTAAAAAGGCGATTACGGGAGACAAAACTTTTTAAAATCACCGACTCAAATTCACAACAATTAAGACTAACAAACTTGTAAACATGTTAACACCAAGTGTTTTTTTAAATTTATTTGTATTTATTATGTTATAAATATAAAAATATCAACAAGTTTTTTGTTTTTAGCAAAAATGAACTTTATAAAAAAAAAACAATGAAAATGAAAAAAAATCAATGTATCAAAATACTTTTTTCACAATTTATTGTGACTGTTTTTAATAGTATATAGGCACAAAAGACTAGCTCTTCTGGACTAAATGCAACAACAAACTAACATGTATTTAAAAATAAACATTAGTGTATCCATGGTAACTCGATTTAGTATTTTTATGATTTGAAGCCACTTAAATATTATTTTAACAGATCAAATATAGAATTTTTAAAAAACTATGTTCGTAATTTATTTATTAATGAAAATTGCATAAAGTGATATTTTTTTATGTCTACTTGTCTTCGTTGTTCTATACCCTAGGGACTCCACAACCCTGATAGAACCTCGTTACTCACAAATCAACCAAACCCAAAATATCCAACGTTAGTCAAAATACCCATTCATTCATTCAACCTTTACAAACATTTTCACCATATATAATTTATTATTGTTAATTTAAATTATAACAAAATTCACCCTATATGCAGTCCACTAAAATATATACAGAATAATTTGGTCATTTAACCAGTGCCAAAGTCTTGATATTAAATTGTAATACTGGTCATTATTATTAATAACTTGACGATTATGTTGACTTCGTCAAAATTAAAAATTATAAAATGTTCACAGAAATTTAGTAGTGCACAATAGGTATTTAAAGTTTTCATAAACATTAAATTAGAGAATCATTTGCACTATCGATTAATGGAATACGTGTTGTCTTTCCAAAAAGCAGCGTAATTTAAATGGTATAGTATCCTAGCTTAGTCTAGCCCAGGTATTTTTTTAATGAAATTTAGCTTAACACGATAGACAACAAAAATTNTAGTTGCACTAAAACGTCATGTTTTAGTATACTAAACAGATTAGTACACCAATATAAAATTCAAAAATAGACCCCCTGAAGAGCTAGTATTTGTGCCTATATACTATTAAAAACAGTCACAATAAATTGTGAAAAAAGTATTTTGATACATCGATTTTTTGAAAACAATCAAATTACAATGACGGTAAAAAAATTCTTTCGACGGTTGGCAAGGGCCTTTACGTGTTGTCTTTCCAAAAAGCAGCGTAATATAAATGGTATAGTATCTTAGCTTAGTCTAGTCCAGGTATTTTTTTAATGAAATTTAGCTTAACACGATAGACAACAAAAATTCTCTCGATATCTAATGTTTTCAAACGTACGTAGAATTAATACACCTATTTATTTGCACATGTAAATGTAGTGTAGATTTATATATTCGGTATTAAAAAATTCATTTATGATTTTTTTTAAATTAACTATAATTAGATTAATTATTTTTGCAATTTTATGTATTATTAATTAGAAAGCACGGACTGTTACTTAAGTCCAGTTAGTAGACATGATATTCGGGATTCAGGAACTCAAACAATGACGACGTTAGAAAATGTGTCTAATGAAAGGGTAAATATTGTTGACAATAACATTAACAAGACTGTGGAGGGATGTGAAATGTTCGAAAAAGAGGTTCACGAACTTGGTGTGACGGAGCCTAACATGACAGATATTGAAGGAGCAGCCATTGTGGAAAAGAGTAAGCAAGAAGAGGGTACCATAAGTATTTTAGAAATTGTTTGAATTTAAAATTGAAATACATTTAATACTGAAATTTGTATACATTTTTATAAAAGCTTAAACATTTTAAAATAAATATTTTTGCAATTTAATGTGTTATTAATTAGAAGACATGGAGTGTTACTTAAGTCCAGATAGTAATCACGATATGAAATCTGGCACAATGCACAACGAGGATTCAGGAACTAAAACAACGACGACGTTAGAAAATGTGTCTAATGAAAGGGTAAATATTGTTGACAATAACATTAACAAGACTGTGGAGGGATGTGAAATGTTGGAAAAAGAGGTTCACGAACTTGGTGTGACGGAGCCTAACATAACAGATTCTGAAGGAGCAGCCATTGTGGAAAAGAGTAAGCAAGAAAAGGGTACCATAGGTTTTTTAGAAATTGTTTGAATTTCAAATTGAAATACATTTAATACTGAAATTTGTATACATTTTTATAAAAGATTAAAAATTTTAAGATAAATATTTTTGCAATTTAATGTGTTATTAATTAGAAGACATGAAGTGTTACTTACGTCCAGTTAAAACACATAGATTTAAAAAAGGTACAATATGCTTCTTCGGAAAAAAGAATAACTCTGGCACGATAACTACAGATAATGGGCAATGTTATAAGTTCTATAAAGTAAGCATATTATTTTATTGTCTTCACTATTTGATAACACTGGGTAATCAACATTTTGAGATTTTATTTTGGTTATATATATATTTATAATATTTTATTTATTCTAACAAAATGCTTTTAACTTTGAAATATTTTAAGGTTTTCATTATTATTATTTTAATTAATAATAAAAAAACAATTATTTATTATGTTAATAAATCTTGAATATTTTTCGGGGGATATTAAAGAATAAAAAAAAATTTATTTAAAGTTATATACAATAGTGTATTTTTGTTTCCCTCGGAATAATTAAAAATATCGAGATATGCATGTAGGCACAAAAGTGAACATATATTGATTAAATAGATCCTAAAGTTTAAAATTATCTTTTTTTCAGGAAGATTTAAATTTAGGTTTTGATCGACCTTTTAAATATCCACAAAAAGTGAAATTTGTTGTTGATGATACACAGCCCAAATGGGCCTATGATGTAGAAATAATTGGAGACCCTTATGTTCGAAGGTAATGTAGAATGGTTTAATATCAAAAATAATCAAATTAATACTGTTTCGTATCTACAGGTGCTGTTATTGTTTAAAAGATGATCATCTTGGTTTAGAAGACTGTATGAAGTTACAGATAGATTCGTATAATTTTTACTATCCTTATTTATAACATAACGGTACAAAACCAGCAGTTTGTGATATTTATTCTGTTAATGTTTCAATTAAACTTATAAATTATCAATAAAAATTATATGTTATAAAGTTAATACTTAAAAAATAATGTATTTTAATAATATTCTATGTTATTTCTAATTCGTGATAAATATATTGTCATTAATTAAAGATTCTTTTGATTAACACATTTAATATAATAATTATCGATAGATGTATGGTAAAAAAAAAAATATAAAAGATATCTAACAGTGATCAAAATCGCTATCATATGAAACGCTTCGGTGTAAATCTATAGATAGTGTTTAATTCTAAGAAATTGATGGATAATTACAAAAGCAACATCAACTCCTATTTCTTTAATTATATCCTGATTAGGTTCTTTGATTTAAAAATATAATATTTGAATAAATACTAATTATAATATTTAAATTAAGTATGAAATTGATATTCAATATTTTAATATTGTAATTTATACGGAGAAATTATTAAAATAATAAAGTAGTTCTATAGTTCTTNCTTAAACATTTTAAAATAAATATTTTATTTAATAAATCACATGAACTCAATGCAAAAAACAGTAAAACAAAACAAATCTAACACCTCAATGTTAATAGCTTTACGTGCGATGTAAGTTATGTAAATTTTTATCACCTTATATTCGGTTAAAATTTGTTGGATAATCGTCTNTTTTTATCACCTTATATTCGGTTAAAATTTGTTGGATAATCGTCTCCAATAGACCACCATACAAACCTAAGGGTTATTTATAAGTAAACTGTACCTAATTTTTTGATTTGTTTTATAAATTACGCCAATCGTAGATTTAGGTTTATATTATATTGTTACTAATAAGTTTATCATAGTATTATAATTTTCTAGATATACCTATACTATTTATAATTGGGTTTTATTTTTTACTTTCTAACCCAGTAACCAATTATAATTTTCAAAATATTTGTGAATTTTCCATTACAAGTACTTGAATAACTAAGTACCTAAATATCTACGTTTTAATTAAAGAAAATCAGCTGTAAGTGTTCAACTTGATTTTTGTAGGACGTATAATACTGATACTATAATTTTTTTAAGTATTCAGTTCCATATGTTTTTCGTAAATCAATCTCAACTCTTATTTCCAACACAAACATTAGTAATTATTTTTCTAAATGGCTTGTAATAAAAAAGTTACTACATAAAATTAACGAATGAAATATTTCCATTACTATAAAAATTATACCCATACAAGCATAAATCTAACCACGTTCGTGGTTTTATCTTGTCTTAAGTCTTTAGCTATGTCGAGGATAAGGAATAAGGCGAGTGGACTGTATGTTTGTACGTAGAATGAATTTTACAAAATATAATTATAACAATTAAATGTATTATACAAGATATAGAAATCTTATATTGGCCAATGTAGATGGGTGGGACACTTAATACTAATGCCACTAAGATGATGATATAAACAAATAATAAATTATACAAGTGAGTCTTAGAAAGATAGATGAACAAGCATTATACTTATCTTTTAGATGAAACGGCTGATGATAATGTTGAATATTGAAAGGATCAATTGAAGTCGAATGCATGTAACTGACCAATGTGTACAATATGCTGTGGACGGTAATGTGATGTATCTCAGAAATTATATAGACCCAACGGCGATAAACTGAGCGCTCAGAATACGACAATCGCAAAGATGATATTTTCTTTTTACAGTAAAAACGAATACAAAACTACTGTCTCGCAAACGCCATAGAGCTTATTAGAGTAGAAGAAGCGTTAAGATGGCGGCGACAATGCTGACATAGAGAGAAAACCGACAACTCGATGTAACACAACGATAACATGAATATTCAACAAAACATTTTATTGACAGCATTTCGACCGATTTGTATCCAACAGATTCCTTATGTACTTAATTTTATGTACTTAGTTTTGTTAATAAGATTTATTTAATGTTTTTTATATAATTATTTTTTTGAATAATAATTCTACATCATAACTAGTTAAATAACTTTTGAAATTAAGATATAATTCTAAGTCAAAGTATAATATATAAATTATATTTATACAATTGATTAACCATATAAATGTGAAATTCCTTCAACTAAATAAATAAAATTGATATATTGTCTAAAAAATTAATTTTAGATAATATATTCTTAATAGGTATATAACTTTCATTAATAAAAACCCATTACAAAAGTTAGCCCAAAAATCATAGTCAATTTTAAGCTTTTTTTTTTACATATTTTTAAAATTTTTTTAATATTCAAAAATAATTTTTAATGTTTTTTTATATTTACATTTTATATTTAATTCTCAGATCACTGGACAGATTTTGTTTACTTATGCGTCAAAAGAACCCTATTTTAATCTTTCATCGGTGACAATTGAAAAAAAAATTTAATTTAGAAAAATACTTAAAAATATTTATGTAATACTAATCCAAATTAAATTTTAATAGAATATATTAGACCAAGAAGTTTTCTTTTGCCTGCTTTTTGCGACCATTTAATAAAAAACTTAAGTATAGAAAGGGTTTCAAGGAGACTAACCTCACATTTTAATTTTTTTTTTTTATAACTTACTTGATACTATGGCTCATAAAGCGGTGACAACAACAATGAGCAGC
>NW_026099572.1:89523113-89525003 GCF_025091365.1 Daktulosphaira vitifoliae
CTCTCATGGGATGGGGGCTCACGCCCCCAAACCCCCAGAGGATAGAAGTCAAGCCCAAACCCAACCTATTTAAACCCATTCGACTGAAATTCTCAGTGACCCAACAAGTATAAAACCTTGATGTTAAAATGGTGATATAATATTGAAAAAATAGATCAAAAAAAATTAAATTTATTTACTTCAACACTACCTTAACACGTTTAATGTACTCATAAATACTCTTAAATTTACTATTCCTCGGTAACTACATCATCGAGAATACTTTTTATAGTTAATTAATGAGAATTATCAAAAAAAAACAGCAGTATATAACAAAATTTGTATATGATTATTGAAATCTTTGAAAGCTCATAACTTTTAAACTAGACTTCGCCGACAAAAAATTTTTATATATTCTTAGTCGGTATGAAAAACTAAATTGATTTAAAAAAAAAAATTTGAAAAATCTCGATGGGGTGGTAAAATGCATTTAAGCCATAAATCTCATTTATACGATTAACGAGGACAAACAATCTCTCGAACGTTCCGCTATGTTGAAAAGTTAATTGGATGATAATAAGAATCTCACAAATAAAGTACTAACTAACTAATAGTAGGAACTGTAATAAATTCATTACGAAGTAAATATAAATGAACGTCACATTGAGGATATAGAAACATAGTTATTATATATTATAAAATTTTACTGTGGCCATTCTTAGTAGATCCTTTTAAATGTGTTAGTATTGTACACTATTGTTGAAATTTTTTTTTTGAACACGTTGTCTTTGGTATAACGCTGCCCCTGAACTGATATCACTGCTGTTATTACTAATACCTACTCATCCATTTGTAGTTTCTCATTTATTTTTGAAAGTAAACACAAATCTTACTATATTATATATGATTATTACAATAAAATTTTATAATTTTAATTGTTGAAATGGATTTTGTTTGTTATTATTATATATATTTATATATATTTTGGCACACTTTTTCAGTTACTTATTTATATGAAATTTATTATGTTTTACAAAAATGACATGACTGAGTATAGCAAAGAAAACGTATTGTTTTCGTCGAATTCTTCAAATATTTGTTCAAAAATTTTAATTCTGGCTCATAATCACTACCACAATGTTCTTTAATTTTACAGAACTGTCAAGACAGTACGTCT
Source organism: Daktulosphaira vitifoliae (assembly GCF_025091365.1). NCBI lineage: Eukaryota > Metazoa > Arthropoda > Insecta > Hemiptera > Phylloxeridae > Daktulosphaira > Daktulosphaira vitifoliae. Next base: position 89,524,270 of record NW_026099572.1, read on the forward strand.
TTGTAGTTTAAAGATGATTTACTATTTTTAAATACTTTTGTATAATTTATATATATTGAATATAAATGCTAAACAAACTATCAGAGACACAAATTTTGTGCCCGAAATTTAGAGAGAAAATCGTATATAACCCCTATTAATAAATAATGAACATATACCCATCGTACCCTAGTGATATAACTATGTCGCCGTCGGGTCTCCAGAAATGATTCACCAAAAAAAAAAAAAAAAAAAATATATGGGTACCGGCCAAATACTGCCTGACCATCAAATTAAAAAAAAACAACTAGTCGCCACTAGCTTAGTATTAATGATGCTGTACAATAACGCTGATGTACCACTAAATGAAGATCTGATTCATCTCAATGTTGCTAATATTCTCTGCAGAGCTGCAGTACTATTAACTCTATTAGTAGTATTTGTAGTAGAACTGGCGGTTACTATGAGTCATGGCTCGTCTTTAGATCGAGATCATGACAAGCTCACTAATGTGAATCGCAGTTTATAGTTTCCATAAATTGATCTCCATTATTCAAAGAGGCTGTGCTAATATTTAATATTATTATCTGATATATTTTAAGTTAATGTTGGTGTATCATGTACAAATGTAGAGGTGTGAGTGCATACATCTTTGTACTATATTATAGAACACATTGCGTTTTTTTTGTAAATCATATGAGTATGGTGACAATATCTATATTATTTCTGAGATATTGTGTATAGATTTCTATTAA
>NW_026099572.1:89526816-89533539 GCF_025091365.1 Daktulosphaira vitifoliae
TATCATATTCTCTTGAACTTGATTCTGTACATAATTATATACTTATGAGGATAATTGATAAGGATATCAAATTTATAAGTATAGCCCTACAAATTTGTAGTTTATAAAAAAAATTAATATTTTACATAATCAGTTATAAATAAATTAATATTTATATTAGATCATAGTTTTTAATAATTTAATATTATATTGCCATTGAAGTTAAAATCATGTTGAGAATAAAATAATAAGGAAATATGAAAACAAAAATGATTAATAAACCATCTATATATTAAAAATATTTAAATAATCTAAGAACTATTATTATTATTATTGTATTTTAAAATATGAATTATTATGGTTTTAATTTGATTTTATGTGTTTCAGTTGTAATGCCCCATCTAGGATGAGACACGTGTTGGAGTGTGCTGTAGGTTGTAATATTAATTAAAGTAACACTTAAATTGACGAATGACTACAATAATATAATTTAAACTATACATAATACAGTTATAATTAAATCAGTTATTAATAAGTAGTGTTATAATAATTATTAACACGTATAGATTGGCTATGGCACCACTTTATGCAATAACTGTAGTCATTTAGTTTTGAATTAAGAAAAAAATAAATGTAAATGATGCCATCTAAAAGCTAACAGAGGATATCAGATTCCATTTAGCAGAATCGACTAAATGTAGTTATTTTTAACCTTGTAAGTTTTATCTTTAAGAAATACAATGGGTAAGAATTGAAGCGTTTGTATAATAGCACCAACCATTACAATTAAACGGTCATGCAAAAAAAATAAGACAGTAACTTAAAAAATTCAGCTTTGAGATTATGAGAATTTAGTTTTTTCTCTTCTTATAATAACTTTCAACAAAATATCGTAAATATGGATTGAATCGGATTTAAACTACTTAGAAAATTGAAAAATATATAGAGTGTATTTAGAGAATAAATTTTATTTTAAATTTCCTGAAAAGTAAGAAAAAGAGAGTTACTGCGCCCATCAAAATGTTCTTTACCCATTGAATTTAATTCAAAGTTTTCTATTAATTATGTAACAATAATTATTGTTTTTGGTAGTAACGCAACATATCTGATCACAGCAGTACACAAGAGTTATATTGCTGTAACCAGAAATATTTGGAAGAAGCATTTTTGAATTATTTTTTCGGTTTACTCATAGTCGAGATATTATTTCATAACAAATGACTATTAAACAATAATTTTTGCAAACACTTTATGTTATTGGTGACAGTGATTATTACAAACAATCTTATATAACTACTTACAAAAATTTTTTAATCCTAGCTCGTTGATTTTATTGAATATTCACATCAGTACAGCCTTGTGCATAATTAGTAAACAACGTACATTAAAAATGAATTAAATTATGATTAATATTAGGATTAAAATCCCAGATAACTGACACGTAACGAGAGACAGTTGTTTTACCAAAAATATATTAGATATGTTAATGTATCAGGTAAGTAAAAATATAATAAGTGTTTTTTTTAATTAATCGCCAACGAATTTTTTAATTAATTAGAAACGAGCATGTATACATAATAGTTTATATATTAATTGTTATGAGAAAAAAAATGGACTCATAATTATTTGGTTTTATGTTATCATCATAACCATTACTCAGATGATTGGACTGAAGAGGTGTTTAGCCATTTCATTGATTATGGTTCATCTATGATATAGCTAAAATTTCCTCAGTTGATGCATAAATATATCTGAGGTCGTTGCATCTAATGTTATAATATCGCAATACTCGATATATGATTAAGGTTTTTGTTAGTTATATAGTCACAAAAAAATTATTTTAACAAAAAAACAGCCAAATTTTAAATCACTTGTTGTTTCTCAAATGAAAAACTATCCTAATTAAAAAAATTAATTGAAAAAGGGTGTCCAGCAAACTGGATTTTATATATATATATATATCGTTTGGTACAGAAAGCCTTTAGCAAAGATCTAGTAGACAAGTTGTTAGAAACATCGTTGATTATATTATATCGTGTGACATCTGATGTCCAACGTGTTGCTTTACTCATTTTATTATGTGTTATTTTTTTCTGTAGCAAGCGCCTTCGTTTGAATTGGATATTGTTCGGCCATAGTACACCGTTATTTTTTCATTTATTTATTACAGCTTTGTGATCTAAGTTTTCGTGCCCTTGCATGACATTAGTAATTGGCTCCTGACCAAAACTAAACAATTTCATTGCCGTTGTCGCTTTTACGCCGTCTTTTTTCATCTACTATTACGTGCCTAGATCTAAACCCTGACTCCTCATACTCAGATGTTCGACACCATTACCACAAGATCTCATACAGTCCACTCATCACTATCAACAACTTCATCTATTCAACTGAGTTTCATATTATTTTTTGATGTTATTTATTGTTTGCTTTAATTGAGATTAACTATTTTGTTTTATGCAGCTTCGTCGGCCATTAGTATTTAAGGGCCACCGTTACCCCTTAAATTTAAGATACTCTCTGAAGAATTTCTAATATTAGTGGTTATTTATTTATTGTCTATTCTCGTTACTTATTGGATGTACCGTTAACCGTCATCCCCCAGGTGACCCACTCATGCTTTAATAATAGCGATTTAAACAGGCCTAAGGTAAAACGGAATTCTAGTGCGATGCACAACTAGCCGTTATACGGTCTAGATGTCTCGAACATAACAATTTCAAATAAAATATTTTATTGTTTAACTCAGGGAAACTTTGTACATCAGTATATATTTTTTAGGAATAAGTTTAAGATTCTTTCTGATGATTTCTTCGCACAAGTAAAATCATTAAAATAAATCTATACATATTTGACTTTATAATAAATAATATTAAACAAATTCTATAATTTAGCTTCAATATTTGATATATAATTCGTTAAAATCAATAGAAATTAAAAATATTAAAAAACGTTTAAATGATAGGTTAAAATAATCGATTTGGCATTAGTCATTGTTCGACAGCTTTTTTGATAAAATCCACTTAATAGGTTTTTAGTGTCGTTAAAGTTTGAATATTTTTGTCCGGAGTAGCTATCCACAAATTAAGCAAGTACTCGAACGCTGCATTAAAATTTTACTAGTATTGACTTTTTTTAGGACTTGAATCAACCATGAAACACTCGGCCATATTAACTATCCTAAATAACACTTCTTTCAAAGCCGGTTTTTCATCTGTAGCAGTCGCTTCTTTTGCATTCATTACCATTTTTTCCCTTAGACTTTCTGAAACACTTTTGTTAATGAATAAATTTCGTTCTCGTTAATTTTCTTCGTCGTCATCCACGCCTGAAGATAAAACAACAAAAACACAATATGTTTTGAAAAGATCACTTTTCTCGCAAGGAGATGACAATTTATCTGTATTATTCTTTATTGCCACCAGCGATTGTAAAAATTTATCATGACGTCTTCCGACTAAACGATGAATTGCCGATCTCTTTAACTTTCACCAGGTTTCATTTTGTCGGACAATCGGTTTTGTTACCTGTATGAATACTCATTTATAAAGTTTATAATATAAACTCTTATATTATTATCAATTATAATAATAAAAAATTAACAAAAATCATACAAAATTAACAAAATAAATAATTATATAAAATATTGTTTGTAATAATACTTATTAAAAATATTCTTAAACGTTTTGTTTACTCAAAGCAGAAGATGAAATAGCAAAAGGAAATTTTAATGCAGCGTTTAAGTACTTACTTAACTTGTTGATAGCAATTGATGATTTAACTTCAGGCCTGGATGACGACGAAGATTTTTTCAATGAAAAAAATAAACGAGAGCCAAGTTTATTCAACAACGAAAGTACTTCAGAAAGTCTAAGGGAAAAATTTTAGATTAAAAATTTAAACAAAATTAATGCACATGGCAAGATTAAAAAATTCATAGAATTAGCATTCTTTTTAATATGCTAAGATATTTTCAATATTTTATAAGAAAACGAGGAAAAAATTTCAGTTAATTTATATAAAGTAAATAATTATTTTAATTAAATGAGAAGTATAAAATAATATATACTCATTTATAAAGTTTATAATATAAACCCTTCGTTTTTGTAAATCTTATACAAAAACTTAATAAATAATTACATAAAATATTGTTTTGAAATAATACTTATTAATATTTTTAAACGTTTTACGATTTGCAACATTTGTTATTTAAAAATTTTTAAGTTAATATGATGAGACATATAAATTATAAAAGTCCTTATTTTTAAATAAATGGAATTATTTATTAAGTTTTTGTATTACATTTACAATAACGAAGGGTTTATATTATAAACTTTATAAATGAGTATATATATTATTTTATACTTTCTATTTAATTAAAATAAATTATTTACTTTATCTCAATTAACTGGAATTTTATCCTGGGTTTTCTAATAAAATATTGAACATTTCTTATCATATTAAATAGAAACCTACTTCTCTAAATTTTTTAATCTTGTCATGTGCATTCATTGTGTTTAGATGACGAAGAGCAGACCAACACGTACTTATATATCGATGAAGATGATGACCAATGGTCCGATGATTCAACTGATAGCGAAATGATTGATCAGAGCGATGAGGTCTTAGTATCACTTTACAAACAAGTAACAAAATCAATTTCCCGTCAAAATAAAACTCGAAGGGAGTTGAAGAGATAGGCAGTTCGTCGTTTAGTCGAAGGACGTCATGTTAAATTATCACAATCGCCGGTGGCGATAAAGAATAATACAGATAAATTGTCATCTCCGTGGGAGAAAAATGATTTTTTCAAAGCCTATTTTGCTATTGATAAATTATCTTCATGCGTGGATGACGGCGAAGAAGATGAACAAGAGCCAAGTTTATTCAACAACGAAAGTACTTCAGGAAGTCTAAGGGAAAAAAATTTTAGATTAAAAATTTAAACAAAATTAATGCACATGGCAAGATTAAAAAATTCATAGAATTAGCATTCTTTTTAATATGCTAAGATATTTTCAATATTTTATAAGAAAACGAGGAAAAAATTTCAGTTAATTTATATAAAGTAAATAATTATTTTAATTAAATGAGAAGTATAAAATAATATATACTCATTTATAAAGTTTATAATATAAACCCCTCGTTTTTGTAAATATGATACAAAAACTTAATAAATAATTACATACAATTTTGGATTGTAATTATACTTATTAATATTTTTAAACGTTTTACGATTTGCAACATTTGTTATTTAAAAAATTTTTAAGATAATATGATGAGACATATAAATTATAAAAGTCCTTATTTTTAAATAAATGGAATTATTTTATTATATTTACAATAAAAATTCTTTTTTTTATTTTAATTCAAATTTATGGCAAACGCTCAAATAATTTTACGTCTAATGATAAATTTATAATAATGCAAATTACAAATCGGCATATTTAGATTTAACTTCAGTTATTTTTGATCAATTTTCAATTGATTGTAGAATTATTAAGTAGTTTCATGTATGAATGATTTGAATAGGTGACAAAAAAACAGTTTAAAAACAGTAATTAAATAAAATTATAAGAAAAGCAGTTAATGACCTATGATAATTTTACTTACGAAACAATGAAATAGTAAATACTTGTAATAAAAAAACCCAGCACAGGGCGTTCACTGCACAGTGGTAACGTGGCTTAGTTGGATCAAGTATCGTGGCAAGATATCCAGGATATGAGCACCATTTATGTATACTCATTTAGTTCGACGGTCTAACTGAGTAGTGGCAATTTTAATACTTATTGTTGCACATGAAATTCAACTTAAAAACGTTAACACATTTAAACAAATATAAATTTGCTAGGCAATTAGTATTATCATTTAGCCAAATTATTTTATAAACGAAAAGAATAAATAATACTAACACATGTACAGTTTATTAATTATTATTTATAATTGGTTTTTTTTTTACCTGCAAACCGAGTGACCAATTATAATTTTCAAAATATTTGTGAATTTTCTATTACATGTACTTGAATAATTAAGTACCTAAATATCTACGTTTTAATTAAAGAAAGTCAACTGTAAGTGTTCAGCTTGATTTTTGTAGGACAAATAATACTGATACTATAATTTTTTTAAGTATTCAGTTCCATATGTTTTTCGAAAATCAATCTGATATCTTATTTCCAACAAAAACGAAGCACATAATGAGCTTTATGTTTCGGGATTGTCATTGCGGCACATATTGATTATTCAGTATTTAGAGTTGTAATTGATTGCCAGAACATTTATTGGTGACGACAGTAAAGTTAACAAGCTTATTTTGTTAGTGATATATATATGTTATTATCCCAAGTCTAGCAGTCTATTTATATTGATATTTAGGCTGCAAAATGTTAATAACGCTACATTTTAGCGGTTTAGTTTAATGAAAAAATATATAATTTAGTATCTGGTATTCCACCGACCCAAATACACCTATTGGTCGGTGCACTCTGTATTTTCGCCGAAGTGGACACGACTATTTTTATTTAACTAGAGTTAACACAAATGTTACTAAAGTACACAAATGGAAATTTTATTATTATTNGAGTTAACACAAATGTTACTAAAGTACACAAATGGAAATTTTATTATTATTAAATACCAAAATACATAAATTAATCTATTATTTTTACACAACTATATTTAAAATGGTTTATATGCAACCTAGTTACTTCAGGTTCTTTGTAGACCAGGACCACACGTTTT
>NW_026099572.1:89533639-89543125 GCF_025091365.1 Daktulosphaira vitifoliae
CACTGTCAGATATCATCTATACTTGTCCCATCTATGCCTCGTCCACACTGTGCCTCGACCCCACTGGGCTACCGTTTTTTTCTTTAATTTTTAGGGAAATTAACCTCCTTAAATTTGCTTTAATTGCTATTGTTCTTGGATACCGAAAACAAGATTAATACAGTTTAGTACTGAAAAATATTTTATAGTAATAGCATTTTCTATTTTATAAAGCTATATTAGAACTATGTGTGTAAAAATAGTTTTATTTCAAACTTCGATGGCTATAATTAAATAAAAATGAATTAATCGGCCAATTTTTTGTTTTTGCAACCAACACGGCTCATAGAAATTAAGTAAACTGATAACTCTTGACGTTTATATCAGTAAGTATCACCTGTAAGCAATCATAATAAGAATGCAAGCGAAAAATGAATATAGATAGTAAATAAATAAAAATCTTTACTGGAAATGCCAAATTACTAAAAAAAAGTAGATAAGTGTATTAATGATATAAATTGAATGCATTTCGCTACCAAAACTCTATTTTGAAATGGTGGCTGTTCAATTGTTTGGTGAAGTTTAGTAAAACCTTCGTCTAATTTTACAGTAACATATTTTTACATTTTTTTTTTTTGTATTTTTTTTTCAATTAATTGTTTGTACTTTAAGTACTCTCCACGCATAGTTATGTATGAAGCATAAATAGCCATTTTATCATTATCACTAGCCATTTTAATTAACTTAAGGTTAATTAGATAAATAGAAACTAAAAATTATAGTTAAAGTTAAAGAACTATTTTAACTAAAAAAAAAAATAATCTAAAAGTATCGAAACTAGCAATACTAAAAAATGTATTTTAAATCACTCACTGAAACGTCCAAACACTGCAGTGCTAAAAAAGCAAATGATACATGACTTAATATTTTTCAGGTCCCACCTCCAATACAATTATTTGGCATTTGATCCAGTCGTAGGAATAGTATACTTGGCTTTTATTTATTACTTGTACAAGTGTACAAGTACTGGTATACTTGGCAAGTACACCAGTCGTGGGAACCCGTCTTAAGAAATAGAAAAATAACTGGACTGAGCGGTCTATTAGTAACAATAATTTTAGTATATTTGAACGCTTTGGACAAAACTTCAAACAACCGATTTCAGCAGACGGTAACAAATATTTTAAAAACGGCCACAAATTCATTGATTATTTTTAATTCGATGGACAGATATTTGAGAAAATTAATACTGAAGTCAATCGAGCCGTAAGTAATGAAAGTGATAAGTTCAAATAAAAGATTATTTCTTAAGCAAATAGGCAACGTGGTTTTTATAAGCTTCAAGACCGTTTTTAACGCTCTGTTCCTTCAGATTTCTCAATGCAACGTTACTAGTTTGCCTATTAACTTATTGCTATACCGCAGACCAACCAATTGAGTGACTATAGAACAAGACAGGATAAGTTAATAACCAAACTGGCAACGTGTGGAATTCATAAGCCTTGAGAACGAAAGACTTTAATGCTCTGTCCCTTTTAATTATACAGACTTATGACAGCAATGTTGCCAGTTTGCTTATGTACTTATTTCTAAAACGCGTAACAGAAAATACACAAATAAGAAGCTATTGAGTAATGTTTTCATTGTAATATACATTTATGGTACTTTGTTCAATCGAATATTTGAATTTGTCGCTCTTTTTTCTTAATTTGATTGACTTCAGTATTCATTCTCTCAAATAGTTGTCCATCTAATTAACACTAATAAATGAATTTATCACCAATTTGTTGTGTAATTTCCAATTTAATGATTTAGCGTATAAGTGATCAGGTGTGACTATTTTTATCATTGAACATTATTTCACAACTGCACTCTATCAACTGTCAGCTATAAAAACTTGCTAATTTTTGAAGTGCTCGTTGCTATCGACCAGTTATATTCTTAATTAGATTATTTTATAAGCTAGTTTGAGCGTGAGCGTGAGCGTCCCTTTTTACGAGAAAAATGGCTTTTTATACGCCGGATGAAGTAAGCCAGCGATCTCTATTGAAATTCCTAAGATGTTAGATCATTATTTGTGATTGGTTAATTGTAATAGAAACCCTGCCGTGGGCGTAGTTAATGAATTGTAGGGGACTGGTTTGAAACATATGTTGATAAATAGTTATTTTTATTACCCTAAAAGGGAAACATTCCTTAGATCATTTTTGGCTTTATTCATATATATGTGATATTTAGTACATGTGTTAATAATTATACTACAGTTGATCGATTTGATCTAACCCGATCATGATCGATAGAGATAGACAGATAAATATATATGGATTACGTACTACGTTAGATATAAGAACTAAATAAATTATCGCAGGACATATATTTCCAAATAATAGACACTTTCTATGCCACTTGATTATTTTCACATTAATATGTCTATAATCATCCGTTTATACTTATAATTATTCACTTATAGAAGTTGAGATCTCTAGTTTTTTTTTTCTGTTGGTACTATTGCATATGCAGTTGTAATATAAGAAAAAGTATTTTCATACATGAAAATCATATATGGGAATTTACATTTTTATAAAGTGTTTATGTTAAGAAAATTGCTATAATAATAATTCTTAAATAATGTGACTATTAAGAAAATATTGTTATACTACCTGTTACTATTAATAATGTAATCAAGTTTTAAAAAAAGTTTAACTTTGACGGGGCTCATAGAAAGTATTAATTTTACTATGATGTGTTTATTGCTTATTTGCCTAAAAATTCATATACATAATTACTGAATAATGAATGTGACATGTATCATTGTATATAACGTTATACATGTGAGAGGGTGAAGTATTAGCTATGAATATGTATAGATCATTAAGTATAGTTTTTAATATAAATACCCTATCCCAACAACTCGAAATGTATGATTTTTTTTTTTTTTTTTTTACTTGTAACGCTCTATGCTGAACAAGTACGCATACAAACTATCATTTATTCAACTAACCAGCATATTCAATCATAAACAAAAAATAAAATGAATACGATCGAAAATTTGTACAAGAAATGTATTATGGATTTCAATGCCACAAGTGAGTACAATAAATTGTAAATAGTATTCTTCATTTATCGTTAACATATATTTTATATGTAAAAATAGAAGATTACAATTTTAAATATTGTGATTGTGAAATCAATAAATGTTATCAACATAGGGCATTATTAAGAGATGTCTACCATACCGGACAATATATCGACATTTGGGCTGATGTAGTGGTCGAATATTTCGTTAATAATGCAGAGTATGAAAAATATGAGGCAATTACTAACGATTTAATTGAACGTGCATCGGTCGATTTGGAGATTTATTTACGAGAATTGTATGAAAAGCTATTCACCGTAAAATCTGATTATGGGCATAAACGATGGCTTGAAGGTAAAAAAAAAAAATTATTAGTAATACTTTTGATAATAAAATTAAAACTAATAGTTAATAGACGAAACTAATTTACTTTATAAAGGTTGAAAATTATGTTTACATAGATTATTTTTATTGTACAGAAAGACTTAGCTTATTTACAGGTAGCAGTCAAAAGTTGAGGAGTGGATTTAAAAATCGTCGTATAATTGATCTTGTTTGCATGTACAACTTAATTGTATCACGTAAACAAGATGAATGTTAGCATTAGCATTGAAACTGGTTTTCATTTGACGATTCATATTAGCCAATATAGATTTAAAGTAAGATTATGATTATGAATATTAAACATAGGTTTAACTGAGCTTAACTCGACTCAGCATATGGCGAATTTGGTACCGACATACTATCGCACCCCCATTACCTATCTTAATTTTAATTTGGATGACGAGACTGTAGATGAATATTCAGAGTGGTATTTATAATTTGTAAATAATAAGTTTGTTTTGTTGTAAGTTAATTTTTTTTTTTTTTTTTATATTTTGTATATAATATTAATAATAATATACATTAAGGGTAACATAATTATCAATTGCTTCTAGTGTTATGCATGTGACAGGATAAAGTACAAGAACAGGTATAGATCTTTAAACATAGTTTTTTCATGCACATATTCTATTTTACATCATGAAATTTAACATTTTTTACATGTGATAATGAATACTGTACAAATATGTGCGGTACAAATCCACCATACAAATACCTTGTTATTTAACCGCCAAATGTATAGATGTTTTTAATTTAACCATATTTAATATTATTTTTTAATATCATTATAATAATTCTATTGCAGTGATTGATATGTCAAAGCAGACCGACAAAATTACAGTCCCGTCTTTTAACCTACGTATTGAAATTGAAGCATCATCCGCGTTCCCTGCTAATACAACTGCATATGCTATAGTAATTTCAGACAATGTATTTACATATACACCTTTTGACGGTACCCTCCGTATATTTTATCATTTTTTACATGTTTATGTAAACATTTATTATTAACCTTGTAATTATTATTATTATTATAAAATAAATATATTATATACAAATAACAACACTGTTTTTATTTTTAGATTATAAGTTTATTATAAGAAACTAGTACAATATATAAAGTTATTGTTTATAAATTATTAATATAAGTTAATTTTCTGACGTGATTGGGTTTCGGCCATTGTGAAGCCCATGGACTATAACTATTTTCTTGGGTATACACTGTTGTATTGAAAAATGTTGGTCCATCATTTTCATCGCACATTTCTTCTTCTTTTTCCTAAAACATAATTATATATTTAATAACAATAAAGGTTATTACAATCTATGTTCCTTAAACTCACATTAATTTGAAGCGTGCCCTCGGACCATGGCTTGACCCATCGATCAACTATTACATTGTATGCTAAATTTTTCAGCTCGCTTATGTAATTACTGTCACCTATTTCTATATCATTCAAACTTCTTATAAAATTAACCATTTCATCATTGTTTGATTGTTGAATTTTAGGGCCCGACCATTTACCGTCGGCGTATTGTATAATGCGGTCTATTTGATGGCTTAATAGTAAACGTGTTTTTAATTTTCTTGATATTGCACTGTTAATAGTACACTCCATTTGTTTAAGTATCTGAATGTTTTCTTTATTTAATAAAACACGGCATCCTTCGGTCGTCGCGGATTCTAATACTAAATGTACTGAATCACGATATAATGTTTTAGATAATTTGAAACATTCATTTCGGCATAAAATATTGTTTTCGTTTCTAACCGGAGATGATTGTAAAAATATATTTATTTCATTCATCATGCCGTAAATAGTATTCAAAAATTCTGTTGACATGCTAATATATCGTGAAGGAGTAATAATATATACCGTAATATTGAAGTCCTCCTTTGGATTCAGTCCTAGTTGTAAAAATTTTCTATCGCCGAACGAAATTGTATAACTGCTTGAATCGATCATTTCTGGTGGCGGTGTCGGTGCAACATAAACATAACGTTGTTTTCTTACAGGTTCGGCATCCATATTGTTCATAGAGTAGAGTCTTCTTTTTAGAGCTGATGGTTCTTGATGACACTATGACTTTATCAACGATTTCATGTTCATTTATGCGGAAAAATCACATATTTTCATAGGGGGGTCAGCAAATCACATATCCCCGTAAACTAACCCATTCCTTCACCACTTAAGTAATTTCACTTTAATATCATAATAATTAATTTTAAACTCTCGATTTCTAAATATTTGTATACAAATATATGTAATAGATTATGTGTATACATGTTTTATACAAAAACGATTACACATTAATGTCTATTAACAAACGCGGTAGTGTGACTGAATAATCAAAAAAGAATTTGATAAAATATTATTTCTAACGTATAAATATTTTCTCTAAAATTAAAAAAAATAACTCAATTCTTATGAAATATTGCACATATTTCTTTATTTACTTTAATATCATAATAATGATCACCTTATGATGAGTTTCATCATCACCTCCCCTTCAATGTAGGGGTAAACCGCTGATTTACTTTTTTAATACATACGTTATTCAAGTAAGAGGGCTATCTATGACCAAAGGCCTACACATCACATAGCTATAGTTGGGTTTCGTTTGATTAATAGCCGCTGTCGCCGCTTGATTGTACCTTTCACTTTCTGCATTCAAATATTTTCAAATAATTCTAAAATTATGTAATTTTTAAAATAACTCCAATTTTCTATAATATATCAAGATATACTATATGATGTTCCATCCACCTCGGTATACTATGAATATACTAGGGTATACAATACATGATAACTGTACAAGTCCGCATTTGTCCGAAAAAGTAGTAGATGAGCATAAATAACACTTAAATTCACACTTGTCACATGAAAACATTTTTTAAAACGTTTAAGTGATACAACACTATTAATTTTACTCAAGTAATAATCAGTCTTTTATGTGAAAATACTCATTTATGCGGAAAAATCACATATTTTCATCGAGGGTCGGCAAATTACAGATCACATATCTCTGTAAACTAGCCTTTTCGTTCACCACTTAAGTGATTTCACTTTAATATCCTAATAATTAAATTTAAAGTCACGATTTCTAAATATTTTTATACAAATATATGTAATAGAGTATGTGTATACTCAATATGTATACATATGTTTTATCCAATAACGTTTACACATTAACAAAAAATATATATTAACAAACGCAATAATGTAACTTAATATCATAATAATTAATTTAAACTATCGATTTTTAAATATTTTCTCTTTAATTACAAAATAACTCAATTCTTATGAAATAGTATAATATTATACATATTTATTTATTTACTTTAATATCATAATAATGATCACCTTATGATGAGTTTCATCATCACCTCCTCTTCTATGTAGGGGTAAACCGCTGATTTACTGTTTTAATACATACGTTATTCAAGTAAGAGGGCTCTCTATGACCAAAGGCCTACATATCACATAGCTATAGTTGGGTTTCGTTTGATTAATAGCCGCTGTCGCCGCTTGATTACTCCTTTCACTTTTCTGCATTCAAATATTTTCAAATAATTCTAAAATTATGTAATTTTTAAAATAGCTCCAATTTTCTATAATATATCAAGATATACTATATGATGTTCCATCTACCTCGGTATACTATGAATATACCAGGGTATACAATATATGATAACTGTACAAGTCCGCATTTGTCCGAAAAAGTAGATGAGCATAAATAACACTTAAATCGTATACCGTCATGTATATTCCTATGCAGCAGTTAAAAACAGTTTTTTGACAACGTACACTTTTTCACACTTGTCACAAGAAAACATTTTTTAAAACGTTTAAGTGATACAACACTATTAATTTTACTCAAGTAATACTCAGTCTTTTATGTGAAATTACTCATTTATGCGGAAAAATCACATATTTTCATCGAGGGTCGGCAAATTACAGATCACATATCTCTGTAAACTAGCCTTTTCGTTCACCACTTAAGTGATTTCACTTTAATATCCTAATAATTAAATTTAAAGTCACGATTTCTAAATATTTTTATACAAATATATGTAATAGAGTATGTGTATACTCAATATGTATACATATGTTTTATCCAATAACGTTTACAAATTAACAAAAAATATCTATTAACAAACGCAATAATGTAACTTAATATCATAATAATTAATTTAAACTATCGATTTTTAAATATTTTCTCTTTAATTACAAAATAACTCAATTCTTATGAAATAGTATAATAATGTACATATTTATTTANGAATTGTTATGAAATATTGCACATATTTATTTTTTTACTAATAAATATTATAATAATGATCATCTTATGATGAGTTTTATCATCGCCTCCCCTTCTATGTAGGGGTAAATAGTTGAACTGCTGTTTTAATACATACTTGAGTCAAGGAAGCGAGACCCTCTATGAATAATACACGTCATAGTTGGGTTTCGTTGGGTTAATAAGCCGCCGCCGCTCGATTGCACCTTTCACTTTTCTGCATTCAAATATTTTCATATAATTCTAAAATTATGTAATTTTTAAAATTCTGTAATATATCAAGATATACTATATGATGTTCCATCTACCTAGGTATACTATGCATATACCAAGGTAACTTGTACCATGGTATAACGAAATGCTATCTAGGAACGAGAAACATCGACCTTTCACCATATCCCCCCGGCCGTTTACACCGCCCGTCCACCTAGGACAGGGTAAACCTACATCATGTGGGTGGGTGAGGGGACTATACCTTTCACCATATCCCCCTCCCGGTTGTTTACACCGCCCGTCCACCTAGGACAGAGTAAACCCACATCATGTGGGTGGGGGGACTATGCCTTTCACCATATACCAACAGCTGTTTACACCGCCCGTCCACCTAGGACAGGGTAAACCCACATCATGTGGGTGGGGGGACTATGCCTTTCACCATATACCAACAGCTGTTTACACCGCCCGTCTACCTATGGCAGGGTAAACCCACAACATGTGGGTTAGGGGGGATCCCAGCTCATATAATACCCCTCTACTATCCTCAGACGACAATCACAAAAAAAATAAATTCAACATCTGTAAATATTTTGTTAATTGTTACATAAAAAAAATTAAAGGTGGTGGGGGTGCAATCATCCATTATAAAATATGTTTATATGGAATCAAATTAAATTTAAATATTGGGAAGGGGTTTATGTTTTTATCCCACCTCTTCCCATAAATTATCTACACCACGTGTATACACCTTTAATTTGCTGAAGTTGCTTAAAATCGGGCATGCACTCCAATAAATTATTTTTATTCTTTTAAATTAAAAATTATTAATTATTTTTTACAAATTTTGAAACTTATTAAATTTTTAAAACTTTTAAATAAAAATTGTGTAAAATATGTTTAAATAGCTTTAGGGTATTGTACTATTATCAGTAATCTATTTATCATCGTCCAATTAATTTATCCTAAAATAATTATAATCTTGAAATTGTTTTTTTTTGAGAAGTGGTTAAATACCCTTTGGGTTCACCATTATCCCTTTCTTAACTTTATTTTTTTTAATGGCAAAATATTTATTAAACTAGCTTATAAAATAATCTAATTAAGAATATAACTGGTCGATAGCAACGAGCACTTCAAAAATTAGCAAGTTTTTATAGCTGACAGTTGATAGAGTGCAGTTGTGAAATAATGTTCAATGATAAAAATAGTCACACCTGATCACTTATACGCTAAATCATTAAATTGGAAATTACACAACAAATTGGTGATAAATTCATTTATTAGTGTTAATTAGATGGACAACTATTTGAGAGAATGAATACTGAAGTCAATCAAGTTAAGAAAAAAGAGCGAAAAATTCAAATATTCGATTGAACAAAGTACCATAAATGTATATTACAATGAAAACATTACTCAATAGCTTCTTATTTGTGTATTTTCTGTTACGCGTTTTAGAAATAAGTACATAAGCAAACTGGCAACATTGCTGTCATAAGTCTGTATAATTAAAAGGGACAGAGCATTAAAGT
>NW_026099572.1:89543166-89545436 GCF_025091365.1 Daktulosphaira vitifoliae
CAGCCGAACCGCACCCGCGCACCGTCGCCTACAACGCTGCTAACCATTTTGCCGTCCAAGGATTACGCCGAACATCGCGTCGTCGACGCCAGCGAAAGTGCCGCGATATTATGCGAAGATTATTATTACTGTGTTTATCTTTTCGGTTTGTTTTATTTTTGTTAACATAATCTGTTGTCGCTCATTTAATAAACGGCCCACGGGTCTCTACCCTCAAAACCAGTGTCGACCACATTTTTGCGACGCAAGTCGTGTCAACTGGCTCCCCGGTAAGGATCTCAACCGGTCTTAAATTGGATTAAGGTAAGAAAACCAGTTGCTGACTTCATTTTTATTTTTCAAATAAGACAGCTAGGTTTCCTTTACATTCACTTTTCTCCAAATTATTTCAATCACACAGTTCACTGGTGACAGCAGTGGATTTCCCACCCGGTTATTTAGATACTATCTACCTCGCGAATAGTAGATTTCCACCTTCGGTGTATTTTTAAACACGGTAAAAGTGGATTTCTGGCGATTTTGTATTTATACACACACGCGCACTGACGACCTTGAGTCGCACAACGCCGCGAACACAACCATTTCAGTGTTTCGATAAAACCGCTAGGCAGGTAGGGTGATCATACACATTATCATACCACAGCGATCGTTACATTTGACAACCGGGTCCCATAAAACCGTTTGTATTATTAATTGTGTCGTCACGATCATAAAGATTACGATTACCATCATTGCAATCACATTCCCAGGTACAATTCACTGTCATAGTGCTTTATTAGTACACTATCTAGCAATAACAATAATAATACAAACGGCCAGCATTGTTAACGTTCATACGCGAACGCAAAGCGCGTATTCTCGCGATTGTTGATATCGTATTTCCGAATAACAAAAACAAACTACCACTTGTACTTTTCATTTTTGGTTAATTCGATTAAAATACGGTCAATAACGTACACTATGACTGGAAAAGCACCGACAGTTAAGCTGGCCCACAATCACAATCACATTCAAATCTAAATTGCAATTTAACAACGCGCAGCGCGAACAACCAGTTCGTTCGTCGCCGATAGCAAAATCGAGCGCGTAGTTCTCGGCCAAAATGACGAAATTTTTAACGACCTTCCACTTCACCTCGCCCATTCACCGGGCCCTCAACCTCGACTACAGCCCCTCGCTCGTAACGCAGGACAAGCTGTAGCCCCTTTAAATTCACTCACCGCACCCCCCACCCACAGTGAGGGGCACAATGCGGTCCTCAAGGTCTTTAAAAAAATCAATCATACGGCCGAGAAAACAAATGTCCCCGTGTTATACGACTATAGCGCGAGTCGGGCCAACGACATGTTGGCCACCGTGGGGGAGGGGATACCAGCCGGACGGCCTACCCGCTTATGGCGATTGACACCGCCGGCGGACAAACCGTTCAGACGCTCCCCGTTCGAACCGTAAACCACCCGAGTTTTGCCAAACAAACACGCCCGCGTAAAATTACAACTCCCGCTGTGGAACTTGAATTTTACAACGGTTTTGTGACGGCATTGCTTGACTCACAAGCGCAAAAGTCATATACCACCCGAGTTTTGCAAACAAACACAATTCCGCTCAAAACAATATCGAACTAATCAGCGCGCCGACTAAATCGCACGGTCAATCATCGTCGGTAACAAAAACGGATGCGCTTTCTTCGATCAAAATGACACTATTTTAAATAATCTTACTATCAACCACAGTACTTTCACAAAAACTTTACCAACACCCCTACAGACCCACTGTCATTATAGTGGGCACGCTGTAGCACCACACTTCACCACCACCACACCCCTCATCCACAATGAGGACCATAAGATTATTCAAAATACTTGTCACACGTTCGTAGACGTAATAGGTAACGACTATAGCGCGAGTCGGGCCAACGATATGTTGATCACCGTGGGGGAGGGGAATACGGCAGGAACGGCCTACCCGCTTATGGCAATTAATACTGCCGGCGAACAAACCGTTTCAACGCTCCCCGTTCGAACCGCTAACCACCTGAGTATTGCCGCACAAACACGNCCGCTAACCACCTGAGTACTGCCGCACAAACACGTCCGCGTAAAATTACTACTCCCGCTATGGAGCTAGAATTTGACGACGGCTTTGTGACGGCCTTACTTGACTCTCAAGCGCAAAAATCGTATACCACCCGAGCAACAGCTCACAAATTTGGAATTGTGCACAACGGACAAACACCCCCAGTTAGGTTAGCTGACGGCCACACAACAGAC
>NW_026099572.1:89545536-89559255 GCF_025091365.1 Daktulosphaira vitifoliae
CTTTTGCCTGCTTTTTGCGACCATTTAATAAAAAACTTAAGTATAGAAAGGGTTTCAAGGAGACTAACCTCACATTTTAATATTTTTTTTTTATAACTTACTTGATACTATGGCTCATAAAGCGGTGACAACAACAATGAGCAGCCACAACACAGTAGCGGCAACATCATCTAAATCAGCAACGGTGAAACAGCGACCAGCGAAAAAACCCACGGAATTATACCAATTCCGTTTGTGTATACCACACGCACTCACCCCTTAGATCACCCAACAAACAACGTGAGTTTACGGCCTCACTGCGATACGCGGTTTCTTCCTGGCCGTCATTAATTTGACCGGTGGCTTGGCGGGGGGTATTTGACACGGCTCGCGTCGCTTCGTTATATACGATGCCCCGCGACTCGGGCCACCTTTATCAGCCGTCGCCCTACTATGAGAGTTTAACTGACCAACACCGCGTGATATACGCTACGGTGCAAAGTCCAGCAAATGCCTCACGGCCGACGGCGACCCGCCGCAAATGGTGCGAGAGTCTTCTTCCCGTTGTGAAAGCGACAACGTCGACCATCCGATCTGCACCCGCGCACCATCGCCTACAGCGCTGCTAACCTGTTGTCGCCCAAGGATCACGCCGGACAGCATATTAACATTGTGCACACAAAATCTAACCCAGCAAGAAATTCGCCTCTCTGATTGGCTACACATTATTTATGATAACAATTTGAATTTTGCCGCCTTAATTCATAATTGTTTTAAAAAAAGATTAAAAGAATTGTTTTAAACAATGGACAAATATTTGTATGATTTAATTGATTAACTTTTTACAAATAAATACTTTAAGTAAAATTTGATGCACATATTTGAATTATCTCATATATTATTATTTATTAGCAATATTTTCTTTATATTTGTATGTAAAATGAATCCAGTTATAAGTTCTGAAAACCTTCCTTCGTCATTTAACAATAAAATTATTGAATCTAACGAAAAATATACATTGGTTAGGTCAAATATTTTAGATTTATCAAGTATTAGTAATTGGATTTATGAATTTTCTTTAAATACTAATACTAAATGGAATGTCCGTTCTTCAGTTCCAAATGGAACTTATATTCAGTGCAAGTTAGTAAATAAATTTTTTCTTTGAATTATGTTTAATACAATAAATAATTAACACTAATATAATATTTTAAAACTGTTTCATAGAAAATTATTTATATATCATCATAGCTCTTACCATAAAGTTGACAAAGAACACAATAAAAGAGGACAATCTAAAAACACTAAGTGTAAAGCCAAAATAAAAGTTGTGGTAAAGCTAGATTCTGTTTCAACTAGAAAAACTGATCCCTACATTAAAGTTAGTATATACAAACATAATGTAGAAAATATAATAGACTTTTTTTAAACTATTTTAATAATATTTGAAATTGATTGCTACACTAATTTCCATACTTTTAAACGTGACTTTGTATAATCCATTTAAGGAATCAATACACTNACACTAATTTCCATACTTTTAAACGCGACTTTGTATAATCCATATAAGGAATCAATACACTTAAAGTTAAGTCAAAATTTAGACAGTTTTACATTTAAAGTCAGTTGAAAAAAATACTTATAAATTTTGAAAAAGATAAAAAGTAGTGAGAATATCATTTTTTTAAATGTAGTTGTATCATTATATTGACTATTTTATGTATGGATAGGAAAAATTATTAGGTGTTATTACAATTTTTAATGAACACAATCACAACATAAATACAGCAGAGGCTTTAAAATTCTTAAATTNAAAAATTATTAGGTGTTATTACAATTTTTAATGAACACAATCACAACATAAATACAGCAGAGGCTTTAAAATGCTTAAATGCTTTTCCTAATTTCAGAGAAAATTTTGAAGACTATTTTAATGACGGAATGACTATAACTGAAGCTATTCGGTTTGTATGCATAATGTAATCCATAATATAAAAATACAAAATTTAAAAACTATGTAATTAAGTAGTTTTAAAAATAAAAACTTTTTTTTTAAGTTTTAAATGCAACATTTTAAGGGTTTTTGCTAATATTTCAAAAATAATTTTTATTATAGTTACCATGAGAGTGTTATGGCAATGAATAATCATTCTATTGAGGATTTTGCAAACGCTCGATTGAACCCAACATATAGAACTATACAGAATTGGCATGATAAATGGAGTATTTTAAATTTAGGTCCGCGTACTGGTCAAGGGGTTCTTATGGTAAAATATGAACAACATATGAAATAATTACTTTTATAATATTTATATTACATTTAATACATTCTTTTTAATTATTATACAATATTAGATGATTATTTGCCTGTCTTACATGATATTATTGGATATTAAAATTAATTATGATACAAAATTTTTTATTCAAGTAACCTAAATACAGTAACATCATCAGGAGTGAACACTACTATTACTTTTATCTAAAGAATTTAGACAAAGTTTCAAGTAGAGTTAAACTGTAATATAATTAACTTCATTTACTGATAGGTTACTCTACCATTTTTGAACAGAGATTGTATTAACTAAACGTTTTTTAATTAAAAGCATGTATGATTCAGTAGTGTTCAAACAAAATTATATTACTACATTTCACTGGAATCATAAAGAGCGTTGGTGTTTAGCATGGAGAGATCACATAAATAGAGGCCACCGCACTAATATCTTTAGTGAAGTTTCAGTGAGAATTTTTAAAGAAAATGTATTAAGTAGAGTTAAAGCATACAATGTTATTTCAATTATTGATTTTTGTTGTACCAATTTGGAACATTATTATAGAAAAAAATTTCTCGAGTTTTCAAATGATAGAAATGCAACTGCTCGTAAATTTTTGAAAAAATTACAAAATTAACTGATTCTGTGACCCAAAAAGATATTGAAGTGGATAATGAAGTTAATACAGATAATACAGTTGATGTATTGTGTTATACAATCTATAGGTATTTGTTCGTGTACAGCTGGAATGTATGGTAAGTTTTTAAACATCAAGGTATTGTATACAAGTTTTTTAATAAAGTTGGAGTTAATTTCCCTCCTGTTACAATAGAGGATAAACATTCAATTGCACAATTAGCACTAGGTAATAAAGCACCAAATAATCATTTTATGAAGGTCTTTTACCATCAGAGGTTATTCATAAAAATGCATTGACAGTTGAAGAAGTTAAATTAAAACCAGTAAATGTAATAGAAAATACAGAAAACAATATTAATGAAAATAGCATCTTTGGCAATATGGTTGAAGAAAAAAGTACTATTTCAGAAAACGTCTATTGTCAGGTGAGTATAATTTATAAATACCATTTGTCAATTAAACAAACATGTTACTTTTATTTTTAGGTAGACCAGCAATTTCAGAAAACAATCGCCCTAAGAAGAAACCAAGAAATATACTTCAAAACATAACTAACTGTACGCCTAATGCAAAATCGCACTAATTTATTTCTGTTATTACATTTTTTAAATAATATATTTATAAATAATTTATAAAATTAGTGTTTTCTAGATATTAATAATAATAGTTTACTGATATCAATTGTTATCATAAATAATGAGTAGCCAATCAGAGAGGCGAATTTTTGCTGGGTTAGATTTCGTTTGCAGAATGTTAATATGCCGCCGGACATCGTGTCGTCGACTCCAGCGAAACTGTCGCGATATTATGCGAAGATTATTATTACTGCGTTTTGTTTTATTTTAGTTAAAATAATCTGTTGTCGGTCATTTAATAAACGGCCCACTGGTCTCTACCCTCAAAACCAGTGTCGACCACATTTTTGCGACGTAAGTCGTGTCAATAGATTAAATTGTAAATTGTACATTTTTTATAAAAAAAAAAATTATTATTTAATGAAAAAAATTTGGGATTTTACTATTCTTAATAAGTCACACTGTATATTAAACCCAACAATTATTTTATTCCTTAAAATATATAAATATTATTAATTAAATAAATAAAGACAATGCTGTTCAAATATATTTTTATGTAGGAAATGTAATAATCATTTGATTTACCAAACATAAATATATGACCAAAAAAGTCAAACGAACACAATCGTAACACATCATCCTAACGTCGACCTTTTATACATTATATTACTGGAATGGTTTGAATTCGATGTTTTCTTTCTTTGCCTATCGCAGTGATAATAATAATATTTCAAAAACAAACAAATCATAAAATAATTGAATACTAAGAGCCAAAATTTTACATCGCCTTACAAAATATTTCATTGAACGTTTACAAAGTTAAGCTACTTATGANCTTAATGTTATAATGTTGAGTTATACAAACCCA
The DNA here is from genome assembly GCF_025091365.1 of Daktulosphaira vitifoliae. NCBI lineage: Eukaryota > Metazoa > Arthropoda > Insecta > Hemiptera > Phylloxeridae > Daktulosphaira > Daktulosphaira vitifoliae. The sequence goes on from NW_026099572.1 coordinate 89,549,868, forward strand.
TTTAAATATAAGTTGTGGTCACCTACGCCTGCCGGCTCCGGTGACCGATTCGAGCCCCTTCGGGACTCTCATGGGATGGGGGCTCACGCCCCCAAACCCCCAGAGGATAGAAGTCAAGCCCAAACCCAACCTATTTAAACCCATTCGACTGAAATTCTCAGTGACCCAACAAGTATAAAACCTTGATGTTAAAATGGTGATATAATATTGAAAAAATAGATCAAAAAAAATTAAATTTATTTACTTCAACACTACCTTAACACGTTTAATGTACTCATAAATACTCTTAAATTTACTATTCCTCGGTAACTACATCATCGAGAATACTTTTTATAGTTAATTAATGAGAATTATCAAAAAAAAACAGCAGTATATAACAAAATTTGTATATGATTATTGAAATCTTTGAAAGCTCATAACTTTTAAACTAGACTTCGCCGACAAAAAATTTTTATATATTCTTAGTCGGTATGAAAAACTAAATTGATTTAAAAAAAAAAATTTGAAAAATCTCGATGGGGTGGTAAAATGCATTTAAGCCATAAATCTCATTTATACGATTAACGAGGACAAACAATCTCTCGAACGTTCCGCTATGTTGAAAAGTTAATTGGATGATAATAAGAATCTCACAAATAAAGTACTAACTAACTAATAGTAGGAACTGTAATAAATTCATTACGAAGTAAATATAAATGAACGTCACATTGAGGATATAGAAATATAGTTATTATATATTATAAAATTTTACTGTGGCCATTCTTAGTAGATCCTTTTAAATGTGTTAGTATTGTACACTATTGTTGAAATTTTTTTTTTGGACACGTTGTCTTTGGTATAACGCTGCCCCTGAACTGATATCACTGCTGTTATTACTAATACCTAGTCATCCATTTGTAGTTTCTCATTTATTTTTGAAAGTAAACACAAATCTTACTATATTATATATGATTATTACAATAAAATTTTATAATTTTAATTGTTGAAATGGATTTTGTTTGTTATTATTATATATATTTATATATATTTTGGCACACTTTTTCAGTTACTTATTTATATGAAATTTATTATGTTTTACAAAAATGACATGACTGAGTATAGCAAAGAAAACGTATTGTTTTCGTCGTATTCTTCAAATNTTTTCGTCGAATTCTTCAAATATTTGTTCAAAAATTTTAATTCTGGCTCATAATCACTACCACAATGTTCTTTAATTTTACAGAACTGTCAAGACAGTACGTCTTTGTAGTTTAAAGATGATTTACTATTTTTAAATACTTTTGTATAATTTATATATATTGAATATAAATGCTAAACAAACTATCAGAGACACAAATTTTGTGCCCGAAATTTAGAGAGAAAATCGTATATAACCCCTATTAATAAATAATGAACATATACCCATCGTACCCTAGTGATATAACTATGTCGCCGTCGGGTCTCCAGAAATGATTCACCAAAAAAAAAAAAAAACAAAAATATATGGGTACCGGCCAAATACTGCCTGACCATCAAATTAAAAAAAAACAACTAGTCGCCACTAGCTTAGTATTAATGATGCTGTACAATAACGCTGATGTACCACTAAATGAAGATCTGATTCAACTCAATGTTGCTAATATTCTCTGCAGAGCTGCAGTACTATTAACTCTATTAGTAGTATTTGTAGTAGAACGGGCGGTTACTATGAGTCATGACTCGTCTTTAGATCGAGATCATGACAAGCTCACTAATGTGAATCGCAGTTTATAGTTTCCATAAATTGATCTCCATTATTCAAAGAGGCTGTGCTAATATTTAATATTATTATCTGATATATTTTAAGTTAATGTTGGTGTATCATGTACAAATGTAGAGGTGTGAGTGCATACATCTTTGTACTATATTATAGAACACATTGCGTTTTTTTTGTAAATCATATGAGTATGGTGACAATATCTATATTATTTCTGAGATATTGTGTATAGATTTCTATTAAAAGCTTGACGAGCTTTCAAAATAAATAGCTACTATACATTAAATTAAGTTATTTGAGATAATACAGGATTTTATAAATAAAAAATGTAAACATCAAAAGTAATCTAATAGACAACATTGTTAATTTTATTTTAGTTTTTACTAGAAATCATGCATAATATATACGAAAAAAAATCTATGACAACCATACCAAAGACAGATAATATTTCTAAATGGATAGTTAGTCAAATAATATTAATAACTTTATATTAATAATAATAACCATAATATTAACAACTATTATGGTATTCTGAATGATTTATTATGTAATCATTAAATTTATGTATATTTTTACATGTTCCTGTTTTCTAGATTTTCTTTACTGTTAAAAATAACCATTATGTAAAAATGAATGGACTTGGTTGACTATACTTTATTACTAAACCTATCAAGTGTAAATACACGGGCACACTTTTGCACTGAATGCTCCCTTAATTTATATATTTTATCTAAACCTGAAAAATATTTTTTACGATTAATAAAATAGAGTTATCAAATATATTGGAATTTTATAAACCTTCAAGCAAAGTTATAAAACATAAACTACAACACTCATAGCACACTACCTAATAATGTTCGGTTTGCCGACAAATAATCATAAATCGTGACAGCTGTGATATGTAAGTAAAGAATAGGCTTATATGACAGATAATACATAAGATATTTACGAATAATTATAACCTTCTGCATCCAAGATTTACAAATATAATTGTTCAAAAAATACTAGTGACACGAACTTAATTAAAAAAAAAAAAACAGTGTCATTGAGCATTTTTAATGATAAATCATCCCACTTATTAATAAAAAAATATCATGAATATAGTTTTAAATTTTGATAAGTAGTATAATAAATGTTGGTTGAATATCAAGATAAAAAATCCTTAAAAATCATTAAATTCATTTTTACATTAAATTAGACCAACTTACGGAAACTGTTAATAATTTAACATTGATTATTATATTACAAATAATGTATACTACTAGATATTTTATAGTTTTCCAATTAATTAAAAAAAAACACTATCATATTCTCTTGAACTTGATTCTGTACATAATTATATACTTATGAGGATAATTGATAAGGATATCAAATTTATAAGTATAGCCCTACAAATTTGTAGTGTTTATAAAAAAAATTGATATTTTACATAATCAGTTATAAATAAATTAATATTTATATTAGATCATAGTTTTTAGTAATTTAATATTATATTGCCATTGAAGTTAAAATCATGTTGAGAATAAAATAATAAGGAAATATGAAAACAAAAATGATTAATAAACGATCCATATATTAAAAATATTTAAATAATCTAAGAACTATTATTATTATTATTGTATTTTAAAATATGAATTATTATGGTTTTAATTTGATTTTATGTGTTTCAGTTGTTATGCCCCATCTAGGATGAGACACGTGTTGGAGTGTGCTGTAGGTTGTAATATTAATTAAAGTAACACTTAAATTGACGAATGACTACAATAATATAATTTAAACTATACACAATACAGTTATAATTAAATCAGTAATTAATAAGTAATGGNTAATACAGTTATAATTAAATCAGTTATTAATAAGTAGTGTTATAATAATTATTAACACGTATAGATTGGCTATGGCACCACTTTATGCAATAACTGTAGTCATTTAGTTTTGAATTAAGAAAAAAATAAATGTAAATGATGCCATCTAAAAGCTAACAGAGGATATCAAATTCCATTTAGCAGAATCGACTAAATGTAGTTATTTTTAACCTTGTAAGTTTTATCTTTAAGGAATACAATGGGTAAGAATTGAAGCGTTTGTATAATAGCACCAACCATTACAATTAAATCGTCATGCAAAAAAAATAAGACAGTAACTTAAAAAATTCAGCTTTGAGATTATGAGAATTTAGTTTTTTCTCTTCTTAGAATAACTTTCAAAAAAATATCGTAAATTNTTTAGTTTTTTCTCTTCTTATAATAACTTTCAACAAAATATCGTAAATTTGGATTGAATCGGATTTAAACTACTTAGAAAATTGAAAAACATATAGAGTGTATTTAGAGAATAAATTTTATTTTAAATCTCCTGAAAAGTAAGAAAAAGGACTAAAGGAGTAAGAAAAAAAATGGACTCATAATTATTTGGTTTTATGTTATCATCATAACCATTACTCGGATGATTGCACTGAAGAGGTGTTTAGCCATTTCATCGATTATGGTTCATCTATGATATAGCTAAAATTTCCTCAGCTGATGCATAAATATATCTGAGGTCGTTGCATTTAATGTTATAATATCGCATTACTCGATATATGATTAAGGTTTTTGTTAGTTATATAGTCACAAAAAAATGATTTTAACAAAAAACAGCCAAATTTTAAATCACTTGTTGTTTCTCAAATGAAAAACTATCCTAATTAAAAAAATTAATTGAAAAAGGGTGTCCAGCAAACTGGATTTTATATATATATATATATCGTTTGGTACAGAAAGCCTTTAGCAAAGATCTAGTAGACAAGTTGTTAGAAACATCGTTGATTATATTATATCGTGTGACATCTGATGTCCAACGTGTTGCTTTACTCATTTTATTATGTGTTATTTTTTTCTGTAGCAAGCGCCTTCGTTTGAATTGGATATTGTTCGGCCATAGTACACCGTTATTTTTTCATTTATTTATTACAGCCTTGTGATCTAAGTTTTCGTGCCCTTGCATGACATTAGTAATTGGCCCCTGACCAAAACTAAACATCTTCATTACCGTTGTCGCTTTTACGCCGTCGGTTTTCATCTATTATTACGTGCCTAGAATTAAACCCTGACCTCTTNACTATTACGTGCCTAGATCTAAACCCTGACTCCTCATACTCAGATGTTCGACACCATTACCACAAGATCTCATACAGTCCACTCATCACTATCAACAACTTCATCTATTCAACTGAGTTTCATATTATTTTTTGATGTTATTTATTGTTTGCTTTAATTGAGATTAACTATTTTGTTTTATGCAGCTTCGTCGGCCATTAGTATTTAAGGGCCACCGTTACCCCTTAAATTTAAGATACTCTCTGAAGAATTTCTAATATTAGTGGTTATTTATTTATTGTCTATTCTCGTTACTTATTGGATGTACCGTTAGCCGTCATCCCCAAGGTGACCCACNTAACCGTCATCCCCCAGGTGACCCACTCATGCTTTAATAATAGCGATTTAAACAGGCCTAAGGTAAAACGGAATTCTAGTGCGATGCACAACTAGCCGTTATACGGTCTAGATGTCTCGAACATAACAATTTCAAATAAAATATTTTATTGTTTAACTCAGGGAAACTTTGTACATCAGTATATATTTTTTAGGAATAAGTTTAAGATTCTTTCTGATGATTTCTTCGCACAAGTAAAATCACTAAAATCATTAAAATAAATCTATACATATTTGACTTTATAATAAATAATATTAGACAAATTCTATAATTTAGCTTCAATATTTGATATTTAATTCGTTAAAATCAATAGAAATTAAAAATATTAAAAAACGTTTAAATGATAGGTTAAAATATTCGATTTGGCATTAATCATTGTTCGACAGCTTTTTCGATAAAATCCACTTAATAGGTTTTTAGTGTCGTTAAAGTTTGAATATTTTTGTCCGGAGTAGCTATCCACAAATTAAGCAAGTACTCGAACGCTGCATTAAAATTTTACTAGTATTGACTTTTTTTAGGACTTGAATCAACCATGAAACACTCGGCCATATTAACTATCCTAAATAACACTTCTTTCAAAGCCGGTTTTTCATCTGTAGCAGTCGCTTCTTTTGCATTCATTACCATTTTTTCCCTTAGCCTTTTTTGAAACACTTTTGTTAATGAATAAATTTCGTTCTCGTTAATTTTCTTCGTCGTCATCCACGCCTGAAGATAAAACAACAAAAACNGTCGTCATCCACGCCAGAAGATAAAACAACAAAAACACAATATGTTTTGAAAAGATCACTTTTCTCGCAAGGAGATGACAATTTATCTGTATTATTCTTTATTGCCACCAGCGATTGGAAAAATTTAACATGACGTCTTCCGACTAAACGACGAATTGCCGATCTCTTTAACTTTCTTCAGGTTTCATTTTGGCGGACAATCGGTTTTGTTACCTGTATGTATACTCATTTATAAAGTTTATTATATAAACTCTTATATTATTATCAATTATAATAATAAAAAATTAACAAAAATCATACAAAATTAACAAAATAAATAATTACATAAAATATTGTTTGTAATAATACTTATTAAAAATATTCTTAAACGTTTTGTTTACTCAAAGCAGAAGATGAAATAGCAAAAGGAAATTTTAATGCAGCGTTTAAGTACTTACTTAACTTGTTGATAGCAACTGATGATTTAACTTCAGGCCTGGATGACGACGAAGATTCTTTCAATGAAAAAAATAAACGACAGCCAAGTTTATTCGACAGCGAAAATACTTTAGAAAGGCTAAGAGAAAAAATTTTAGATTAAAAATCAAAACAAAATAAATGCACTTGACAAGATTAAAAAATTTATAGAATTAGCATTCTTTCTAATATGCTAAGATATTTTCAATATTTTATAAGAAAACGAGGAAAAAATTTCAGTTAATTTAGATAAAGTAAATAATTTTTTTTAATTAAACGAGAAGTATAAAATAATATATACTCATTTATAACGTTTATAATATAAACCCCTCGTTTTTGTAAATATAATACAAAAACTTAATAAATAATTACATAAAATATTGTTTTGTAATAATACTTATTAATATTTTTAATCATATTATGATATGCAACATTTGTTATTTAAAAAATTTTTAAGTTAATATGATTAGACATATAAATTATAAAAGTCCTTATTTTTAAATAAATGGAATTATTTATTAAGTTTTTGTATTACATTTACAATAACGAAGGGTTTATATTATAAACTTTATAAATGAGTATATATATTATTTTATACTTTCTATTTAATTAAAATAAATTATTTACTTTATCTCAATTAACTGGAATTTTATCCTGGGTTTTCTAATAAAATATTGAACATTTCTTATCATATTAAATAGAAACCTACTTCTCTAAATTTTTTAATCTTGTCATGTGCATTCATTGTGTTTAGATGACGAAGAGCAGACCAACACGTACTTATATATCGATGAAGATGATGACCAATGGTCCGATGATTCAACTGATAGCGAAATGATTGATCAGAGCGATGAGGTCTTAGTATCACTTTACAAACAAGTAACAAAATCAATTTCCCGTCAAAATAAAACTCGAAGGGAGTTGAAGAGATAGGCAGTTCGTCGTTTAGTCGAAGGACGTCATGTTAAATTATCACAATCGCCGGTGGCGATAAAGAATAATACAGATAAATTGTCATCTCCGTGGGAGAAAAATGATTTTTTCAAAGCCTATTTTGCTATTGATAAATTATCTTCATGCGTGGATGACGGCGAAGAAGATGAACAAGAGCCAAGTTTATTCAACAACGAAAGTACTTCAGGAAGTCTAAGGGAAAAAAATTTTAGATTAAAAATTTAAACAAAATTAATGCACATGGCAAGATTAAAAAATTCATAGAATTAGCATTCTTTTTAATATGCTAAGATATTTTCAATATTTTATAAGAAAACGAGGAAAAAATTTCAGTTAATTTATATAAAGTAAATAATTATTTTAATTAAATGAGAAGTATAAAATAATATATACTCATTTATAAAGTTTATAATATAAACCCCTCGTTTTTGTAAATATGATACAAAAACTTAATAAATAATTACATACAATTTTGGATTGTAATTATACTTATTAATATTTTTAAACGTTTTACGATTTGCAACATTTGTTATTTAAAAAATTTTTAAGATAATATGATGAGACATATAAATTATAAAAGTCCTTATTTTTAAATAAATGGATTTATTTTATTATATTTACAATAAAAATTCTTTTTTTTATTTTAATTCAAATTTATGGCAAACGCTCAAATAATTTTACGTCTAATGATAAATTTATAATAATGCAAATTACAAATCGGCATATTTAGATTTAACTTCAGTTATTTTTGATCAATTTTCAATTGATTGTAGAATTATTAAGTAGTTTCATGTATGAATGATTTGAATAGGTGACAAAAAAACAGTTTAAAAACAGTAATTAAATAAAATTATAAGAAAAGCAGTTAATGACCTATGATAATTTTACTTACGAAACAATGAAATAGTAAATACTTGTAATAAAAAAACCCAGCACAGGGCGTTCACTGCACAGTGGTAACGTGGCTTAGTTGGATCAAGTATCGTGGCAAGATATCCAGGATATGTGCACCATTTATGTATACTCATTTAGTTCGACGGTCTAACTGAGTAGTGGCAATTTTAATACTTATTGTTGCACATGAAATTCAACTTAAAAACGTTAACACATTTAAACAAATATAAATTTGCTAGGCAATTAGTATTATCATTTAGCCAAATTATTTTATAAACGAAAAGAATAAATAATACAAACACATGTACAGTTTATTAATTATTATTTATANAGACATGTACAGTTTATTAATTATTAATTATTATTTATAATTGGGTTTTTTTTTACCTGCAAACCGAGTGACCAATTATAATTTTCAAAATATTTGTGAATTTTCTATTACATGTACTTGAATAACTAAGTAAATAAATATCTACGTTTTAATTAAAGAAAGTCAACTGTAAGTGTTCAGCTTGATTTTTGTAGGACGTATAATACTGATACTATAATTTTTTTAAGTATTCAGTTCCATATGTTTTTCGAAAATCAATCTGATATCTTATTTCCAACAAAAACGAAGCACATAATGAGCTTTATGTTTCGGGATTGTCATTGCGGCACATATTGATTGTTCAGTATTTAGAGTTGTAATTGATTGCCAGAACATNTTAGCTTTATGTTTCGGGATCGTCATTGCGGCACATATTGATTGTTCAGTATTTAGAGTTGTAATTGATTGCCAGAACATTTATTGGTGACGACAGTAAACTTAACAAGCTTATTTTGTTAGTGATATATATATGTTATTATCCCAAGTCTAGCAGTCTATTTATATTGATATTTAGGCTGCAAAATGTTAATAACGCTACATTTTAGCGGTTTAGTTTAATGAAAAAATATATAATTTAGTATCTGGTATTCCACCGACCCAAATACACCTATTGGTCGGTGCACTCTGTATTTTCGCCGAAGTGGACACGACTATTTTTATTTAACTAAAGTTANCGCCGAAGTGGACACAACTATTTTTATTTAACTAAAGTTAACACAAATGTTACTAAAGTACACAAATGGAAATTTTATTATTATTAAATACCAAAAT
>NW_026099572.1:89559355-89561543 GCF_025091365.1 Daktulosphaira vitifoliae
TTCCATATGTTTTTCGAAAATCAATCTGATATCTTATTTCCAACAAAAACGAAGCACATAATGAGCTTTATGTTTCGGGATCGTCATTGCGGCACATATTGATTGTTCAGTATTTAGAGTAGTAATTGATTGCCAGAACATTTATTAGTGACGACAGTAAACTTAACAAGCTTATTTTGTTAGTGATATAANTGTAATTGATTGCCAGAACATTTATTGGTGACGACAGTAAACTTAACAAGCTTATTTTGTTAGTGATATATATATGTTATTATCCCAAGTCTAGCAGTCTATTTATATTGATATTTAGACTGCAAAATGTTAATAACGCTACATTTTAGCGGTTTAGTTTAATGAAAAAATATATAATTTAGTATCTGGTATTCCACCGACCCAAATACACCTATTGGTCGGGGCACCCAGTATTTTCTCCGAAGTGGACACGACTATTTTTATTTAACTAAAGTTAACACAAATGTTACTTAAGTACACAAATGAAAATTTTATTATTATTAAATACCAAAATACATAAATTAATCTATCATTTTTACACAACTATATTTAAAATGGTTTATATGCAACCTAGTTACTTCAGGTTCTTTGTAGACCAGGACCACACGTTTTTTGACACCATAAACTCGTGGATGGGCATCCAAATCCACCTTTGGTATTGAAACGGACGATCACGGATCTCTGAGTTGTGGGCTTCTCCATTGAGACACTCACCGTCCGTCATAGGATCGTCCCAGCATAGGTGCCAAACACAGACTCTCCGTACACCACGACGCGCAACAATTTCGATCGCGTTAACCGGTTGTATACAAGTGGCGCTACAAATGATCGGCGGCCAAACAGTATCATTAATATATTTTCGTAGATATACTTTGAAGTAATTATGAGATTTATTAAATAGTAATTACCGATACTTAGTCAATCTGTTCGTATAGTTTTTAAACTTTCGGTAGTTTTTAGCTTCGATGCGAAGCTGAGAAGGTATTGGTTTTACTAAGATGTGTTTTTTTTTGTGTCTTTTACCACTTTTTCTCAGCTCTCACCTNTTTTTTTTTTTGTGTCTGTTACCACTTTTTCTCAGCTCTTACCGAACCGATTTCTTTCAATGATACGTCAAAAGATCACAAATCGTATCTAGTCAAAGACATTACCCTTAAAAATTGAAAAAATTTCCCTCGTTCCCCGTAAATGGGGGAAACCTCCGAAAAAATTACAAATTTAAAAATGGCTAATTTTCGAAATTTTTTCAATTTTTTTTACTAAAAACTGCCATAACTTTTTCAAAAATGAACATATCAATATAATTCTTTTTTATATAGATGCATAATATTATTACCTTTCATTTGGTAAAATTTTTTCATAAATTTAACCCTTAACCTGCCCACAAGGAAGGATTTAAAATGATAACTTTTACACAAAAAATTAATTTTTTCAACTTAACTTTTGAAAGTGTTCCGGAAGGGCTGACACTTTTATATATATCTTAAATTAAAGCTAATGTAATGTTCTTTATTATGCAAAAAAAAAATTTCGGACTTTATTTTATCTTCACGGTGAAAATGGCTACCGAATACTATTTTTGTGTGAAAATTTTTGATTTTGTATTTTACACTATTAACTTTATTATGCTGTAACTTTTTGAAAAATGTATGGATCAGTACAATTTTTTCATGAAGAGTAGTATTTATATACATCTTTCATTCGACATACTGTTTTTTTAAATCGGACCATTTCCCTATACACGAGGGGGGTTCAAAACATAAAAATGCATATAGAAAGTAGAACTTTTTCAACTTAAATTTTGAAAGTGTTCCGGAAAGTCTGACACTTTTATATATATCTTAAATTAAAGCTAATGTAATTTACTTTATTATGCAAAAAAAAAATTTCGGACTTTATTTTATCTTCACGGTGAAAATGGCTACCGAATACTATTTTTGTGTGAAAATTTTTGATTTTGTATTTTACACTATTAACTTTATTATGCTGTAACTTTTTGAAAAATGTATGGATCAGTACAATTTTTTCATGAAGAGTAGTATTTATATACATCTTTCATTCGACATACTGTTTTTTTAAATCGGACCATTTCCCTATATACGAGGGGGGTTCAAATCTAAAAAATGCATGTAGAAAGTAGAACTTTTTCAACTTAAATTTTGAAAGTGTTCCGGAA
>NW_026099572.1:89561680-89566756 GCF_025091365.1 Daktulosphaira vitifoliae
AAAAAAAAAATGGTTTTAACTAGGTCGTTGTCTTAAAGACTAAACGAAATTTTTTTTATGCCTTTTTTTTAAATATAAATGGTTACTTTTAATTATAAAGTTGTAGATTTCGTTAAGTATCAAACTAAAATTCCACAAATTTTAATTAAATAAAAGTTAAAAATCATTTTACATTTTATTTTTTTTATGAATTTTGATCTTTTTGGTATATTAAAAGTGTTGAAAATATTTTTATTTAAATGCTTATTATAGCACTTCTAATTATAAACTCTACTTATGTGTATCTTTTGCAGGAAAATTTATATGATTTTAAAATTTTTTGAGTAACCAACATATTGTTAACGATTATTATTCTACATTTTAAACTAATGATACTGTTCAAATAAATTATGAAAATAATTATCATAATTTATAATATATTTCAGAAAAAATATTAATAATTTTCCGTCTTTATTTAAAGGTATAATTTATTTGTATTTACTATCTATTAATCATTAATATTTTTATAATATACTACTTTAACATATTCCAATTTGTATAATGTTTTATTCGAAAGCTTAAAATATAATGATAAATAAGCATCATAAGATAAATTATAGCTAAGTGTAATATTCTTTTATTAAAAAAAAATAGTTTAGCAATGGATACATCTGTTTATGTATACATGAATAACATATGGAACAATTTTTTTTATCGAAAAAATTGTATGATTGAAGGGGCGATCGCTCTCATTGCCCCTCTACAGCGACACTCGTAGTATAGGTTATTATTTCTAATAAAATATTTTAATGGAAATATGTGTAAAGTGGAGATTTTTAACGACATATGAGGTGGGACTATTTTAATTATGAAAGGTTCAAAGAGCTCAAAAAGAGGGCTTATGATGCGGTATTTCGTTCTAAGCGTGATTTTTAACGTTAAAAGATATATGGGTACCTGGAACCATAAAAATCCTCGCTTAACACGTGATTGTGTCATACCAACCATGTCATACTGTACATTAGAAAGTTTAAAAATATATATATTTATATATTACAGTTTTTTTAATAATTTAATTGCTTAATTAATTATTAACTATTAATTATCTTAAAAATTATCTATTATTATTAAGTATCTGATTATTGTAGACAGCAAATGGCTGTGGTCTTAATATAATAGATATTTTGCTTATATCTATACATGCCTGTAAGACAGCTATCTTATTGGTACGATCATACGATAACATAATAAAAATTTTACTAAAATCTAACCAAGTCAACTTCTATATTATCTTAAATGTCAGTCGATCCTGTTAGTGAATATATCTCTTAAACTCTCTTCTCGTCACGTACGTGTTTGTGTACTATTTAAAAATATTAAAAAAACACTTGTTGCTACAATTTTATTTTACCGTATATCTTAATTGGTTTTGAGATGTATATAAATGTTATGCACATCTAAAATATGAAGGTAAGTTTTAATAAGTGTTACAATATTAAATATATTTAATATTATACAGTTTGTAAATTGCACAATAAACAATTTAAAAATGTCGAGATCTCAACATTTCAATTTTCTTATCTTAATATTATCTATACTAGATATATATAAGTCGTTGTGGTTCATTAATGCAGCAAGAAATACTTTAGATAATGTTAAAATTTTAAACACATACCTCAAAGATCATAAAAAAGCATGGAGTCAAAATTTGTACAAAGTAGAAAAATCAGTATCTTTTCGTAAAGAATATACTACAAAAGATCTAAAACCAAATATTAATTGTGATAATTGTAACCAGAAAATACGCGCTGCTTATAGTTTACTAGGTTGTTCATATGCAATTGAACTTGAAAGTATTCTATCAATTTTAAACAAATTTATCTATTACAGTAATACAATATATAATTATTATAAAGCAACTATAAACACGTGTATTAAAGATTTTATAAATATGTTGAAAAAATTAGATGTATAAATACAAAATATATTAAAAGCTATGGAGTCATTAAATTCACTGCACTCAAATCCATTTCAAAAAATTGATGCAACTCGCAACTATATTTTTAAATGGTGTTTGGATGATCTAAAATTACTTGTAAGTCATGTTTCAAGTGATTTGTCGTCTACCAACACAATTGAATATAATTTTAATTTATTAAACATTTTAGGAAAAAGAGTTATAGAATCGAATGATAAAATAAAAGTTGAAATATCAGTTTATTGTGAAATAAATGATGAAATAATTAATAATGAAAGGCAGGATTGGATAAAAGGGTACAATTATATTCTTAAAAAAAACATTTTTAATATAAAATTTTTTATTAAAGAAATTGACAACATTAATGAAAAAATGATTACAAATAACTTTGAAGAACTTGGATTTCAATATAATCAAACAATAAATGAAACACAAAATGAAAACGAAGAAGATTAAATTTTATTACAAATGTTCAATTTGGATAATTTTATTTTTAAATTGAAATACTTTAATTTAATTACAATTGTAATAAATATGATGAGTTTTGTAAAATTTTTATTATTATAGTAATAAAATATTTTATGTAACTAATCATCTGTTTGAACATTACCGAATTATCTCTTAAAATGTGTACGCTATGATTGAAAAATACTGTAATCAATAACTTTGAGAATTAATATAGTAATATTAAAAAATAATAAATTCTACTTCAATTTTCTGTTTTGAATAAGCTTAAGAAATTTTTTTTGGTAGTCTCAATTTTTTTAACTCTAAATAGTGAAAATTTTTCATACAGTTATTTACAAAAATGAATGTACCCTAGTGACATTATTTTGGTTCACGGTCGGTTCAAGCGACCCACGATTGCTGGGAAAGTTCAGTGTTTAATATTTTTTTCAATATTTTCATAAGTACTAGGACAGTTCAAAGCTTAAAATAGAACCGTACGGTACTATTAATGTTCATTAGTGCACTCAGTAACCTGGCTCTCAGTTTATGTCCTGTTCATTCGATAAATTTGTACCTACTACTTTATTTTATTCTAAGTACAATAGAATCATTATAATGGTTATAACAGTTTTGATATACAGTTATAATTTTATATAATAATTTAATCTTTAATTAGTAAATTAATAAAATAATAACATTTTAAACATAACAATGGTCTATGATGACTTTATAAAGTCAATATATTGAGACTAGCGTGATATCAATTGGTGAGCTTATGGCGCAATAACTGGGACGCCTTAAAAGACGGACCGTTTGCCACGGACTTCCAAAAACTTCCAGAAATTTCCAATACATTCCAAAAAGTTCCAGAAAATTATAATACACATAATATGATTTGGTGGGGATATATTATATCCATACCATATATTATGGTGGGGGTGGGATATATATATATATATATTTATTTAAATACGGTAGATGTATTATAATAACTACCGATGTATATACTATTGCCCGTCTTCTCGTCCGACTTCTAATTTGGAACTCTTGTATATTGCAATATAACTACAGATACATAAGCCATTGCTCGTCCGCTGCGGCGTGTTCTCCTCTCTGTCACATGACAACAATCTTCCACTCCCCTGAAATATGTGTGCGCTCAAATAACATAAGTGCAATTTACACGTATTTATAAAGGTATAGAATTAAGCATTTAGTCTACAAATAAACGTAGTTAATTAATAACACTATTGAACCCATATTCTCACCTGATATATACTTAAACAATTATAAAAAAAAAAAATGTTTATACTTTTTTTAGGTCGTAATTTATTAAGAAACTATTTGTTAAAATTAAGTTCTATTACATTAGTTCATGTCCAAATCAGAAATAATGTTGTTATAAATTATTATATTATTATTTTGAATTTACACATATTTAAGTTAGTTTTTTTTATTAAAATACTCTATGCTTGTGTGTCAATATGTGTCTTTGTTATGAGCTTTTTTATGAATACTAACAATTTAACTGCATGCTAGTTTAAATAACAAAGAAAGTGCTTTTACAAAATACTCACATAAAATATTTTAAATCTGTTGTATCAATGTCGATTGAACATTGATACATGGATCTAACAATATTAACTTTGTAAATAAACAAAACCTTCGAGTCCTAAGTATTACCAGCACAAATTATTTGTTAAGTCATTATCAAGAACTCGTCGTATAGTGACCCAACCGTTTTTTAATGAGAATATTCTTATACCTTTACTGAAAATTATAGAAATGAAAAATAGTCTAAACATAATAATAAAAATACATAATTAAAACAAGATAAAACATACTCAATGAACAATAAGCAATACATGACAGGGAAGTTTTTATGTCAAAAACGAATAATACAAAAATGAGATTACCGATGGTGATCCCGAGGTACACTCTCCGATAACTCAATTCATTCGTACACTAAAACATTTTTTTTCCTTTTTAAAAAATCTAATGCAAAGTTAATAGTACAAAAATATTTACTTTCTGGTCTATAAACGAATAAATCAGGATGTTACAATTATGTTACAGTTATACATTGTTTGTAAGTTTAACGATAAGATAAAATATTTTACTTCCTGCTTTAAAGACAATATACTATATTACATTCCCATATGTTGAAATAAAAATATGTCCTTATATTAAAAAATAAATAAAGTCCACTATCAAAGGATGATCAGTAGGAATAAAATTTTTTTCATTTTTTAATAGTGTAGTAAACATTAAAATATGACTTTTTAGCTTCGATGCGAAGCTGAGAAGGTATTAATTTTACCATGATGTGTTTATTTTTTTTTTTATTTTAGCTTCGATGCGAAGCTGAGAAGGTATTAATTTTACCATGATGTGTTTATTTTTTTTTTCATTTTAGCTTCGATGCGAAGCTGAGAAGGTATTAATTTTACCATGATGTGTTTATTTATTTATTTTTTTTTTTGTGTCTGTCACTACTTTTTCTCAGCTCTCACTGGACCGATTTCTTTTAACAATACGTCAAAAGATCACAAATTGAATCTAGTTGAAGAAAATACCCTTAAAAATTAAAAAAATTTCCCTCGTTCCCCGCAAATGGGGGAAATATCCAAAAAAATTACAAATTTAAAAATTGACAAATTTTGTCATTT
>NW_026099572.1:89566856-89567861 GCF_025091365.1 Daktulosphaira vitifoliae
GAGTTTTAAAACTATCATATTTATATACGTTATTCACAATTATATTTGTATATTTTTGAGCTTCGATGCGAAGTTGAGAAGGTATTAATTTTACCAGGATGTGTTTATTTATTTAATTTTTTTTTTGTGCCTGCCACTACTTTTTTCAGCTCTTACTGACTTTTTTAAATTAAATATTTCCACAAATAAAGTATAAAATTAGTTGCTATACTGAATTACACAGAAAAATCATATCACTAAAATGAAATAGTTTTTATTGATCATAGAAAAATATACAAATTGATTGATTTTGTGCGAACCACTTAATTAAACGAAAAATAAAAATAATCTTTTTGATGGTTTCTTTTAGTTTAATGTTTTTCTCAATGTATCAATCATAAAAAAATGTTTATATTCAACCATATACCTTATAAGGGTGTCAACTTTAATTTTTTAAACGGCAACATACTAAATTAACGAGCTTATTTATTAGATAAAGGTCTAATTAAGAAAATGACTGGTCGATAACAATTTTTGAACCGATATTTCGGAAGTTATTGACATATTGATACGATATAGGAGAGAAAGAGTACGGTCGGAAAAGTTATAAAGCAGCATCACTCTTCACATCCAGACAATACCTTAAATTTTATTGGATGAATACAATTTTTTTTTAGAATAGATACATTGATAAAATCATTGAAAAATCAATAAAAAAAATATTAATATTATAGTCTGATTAATATGTATGAATGGACGAGTGATTGTTGGGATAAGTATAGATGATATCTGACATTAATAAACAACACCATCACAAGAACGCTTTGATGCAAATCTGTAGATGGTTTTTATCATACAAAGAATTAACACTTTATTTAGTATTGATCCATACATTTTGTAAAAAGTTATAGTATTTTAAAGTAAAAAAAAACCCAGCACAGGGGGGTCGCGGCACAGTGGTGACGTGGCATAGTTGGATTAAGTATAATGATATCTGACAGTGATTAAAATCACTATCAAAAAAAA
>NW_026099572.1:89571359-89575020 GCF_025091365.1 Daktulosphaira vitifoliae
ACAATAAATTCAAATATTATAAGTATGGAGTCTAATAACCGATCTTGGTTGATGAAACCAGATTATTTTTCGGGTACTGAGGACGTAAGAAAATTTTTCAGGCAGTATGAAAAGGCAAGTGAAATTAATAGATGGAATGAGAGTGATAAAATAAAATTTTTGTCAATATTTTTAAAAGGGACAGCTAGTATATTTTTAGAAAACTTAGAAGATAAAAAATCAATTTGGACATACGAGGAATTAAAAAACGAATTTTTAGACGAATATCAACCAATAGGCTATTTAACTCTAATTAAAAATAAACTGGAAAAACGTAGGCAGGAAGAGTCAGAGTCAGTTATGAGTTATGTAACAGAAATTGAAAACTTATGTAGACAGTTAAATAAACAAATGAGTGAAGAAGATATATGTACTTATATTTTAAGAGGACTAAAAGAATCAGTATTGCATGCTATTTCGTTACATGATAATAGTAGTTTGAAAAATTTAAAAGATAACTTGAAAAAGTTTGAGTTAATGCAGTTTAGAATAAACAATAGAGGAGCCGCTGGTATCAGTGAATACACAGACATTATAAATAGACAGGTATCTCAACTAGATAAATATTCAAAAGAAAGAGAACTTGAGGTTCAAGATTTAAGGAGACAGTTAGATAGAAGAGATAGGGACTATAAAAGAGAAATAGAACGACTTAGCGATGAGATAAAAAATATTTTTAAACGTTTTATGATTTTCAACATTTGTTATTTAAAAAATTTTTAAGTTAATATGATGAGACATATAAATTATAAAAGTCCTTATTTTTAAATAAATTNAAATTATAAAAGTCCTTATTTTTAAATAAATTGAATTATTTTATTATATTTACAATAAAAATTCTTTTTTTTATTTTAATTCAAATTTATGGCAAACGCTCAAATAATTTTACGTCTAATGATAAATTTATAACAATGCAAATTACAAATCGGCATATTTAGATTTAATTTTAGTTATTTTTGATCAATATTCAATTGATTGTAGAATTATTAAGTAGTTTCATGTATGAATGATTTGAATAAGTGACAAAAAAACAGTTTAAAAATAGCAATTAAATAAAATTATAAGAAAAGCAGTTAATGACATAAATATTAATTTTTCTCAAGAATCTTCTCGTTGCCCTTCAAGTTAACAATAATTTGTAGTTAATTTCTTAATAGCATCACCTATGATAATTTTACTTACGAAACATTGAAATAGTAAATACTTGTAATAAAAAAACTCAGCACAAGGCGTTCACTGCACAGTGGTAACCTGGCTTAGTTGGATCAAGTATCGTGTCAAGATATCCAGAATATGTGCACCATTTATGTATACTCATTTAGTTCGACGGTCTAACTGAGTAGTGGCAATTTGAATACTTATTGTTGCACATGAAATTGAAGTTAAAAATGTTTACACATTTACAAATATAAATTTGCTAGTCAATTAATATTATCATTGAGCCAACACTATTTTATAAACGAAAAGTATAAATAATACGAATACATGTACAGTTAATTAATTACTATTTATAATTGGTTTTTTTTTAGTAAAAGTACCTAAATATCTACGTTTTAATTAAAGAACGTCAACTAGTGTTCAGCTTGATTTTTGTACGACGTATAATACTGATACTATAATTTTTTTAAGTACTCAGTTCCATATGTTTTTCGAAAATCAATCTGATATCTTATTTCCAACAAAAACGAAGCACTTAATGAGCTTTATGTTTCGGGATTGTCATTACGGCACATATTGATTGTTCACTATTTAGAGTAGTAATTGATTGCCAGAACATTTATTAGTGACGACAGTAAACTTAACAATCTTATTTTGTTAGTAATATATATATATGTTATTATCCCAAGTTTAGCAGTCTAGTTATATTGATATTTAGGCTACAAAATTTTAATAACACTAAATTTTAGCGGTTGTGTTTAATGAAAAAATATATAATTTAGTATCATTAATATATTTTCGTAGATAAACTTTGAAGTAATTATGGGATTTATTAAATAGTAACCATCGATACTTAGCCAATCTGTTAGAATAGTTTTTAAACTTTCGGTAGTTTTTTTTTTTTAATATCTGATAATGTATACTAAAAATAAACTATTTATTTGTAGAAAAATACACTCACATCAGCCTTCCACATGTCGCATTCAATAATTTCCATCCATCTATTTTTTGGTCTTATTCTATCTCTTCTTCCTTCAACATACATTTCAATAACAGTTCTTACAGCTACCGATTCCTCTCCTCTCATATCACGATCAAACCATCTAAGTCTATTTTCTCTCATCTTAATCATAATTGACGCTGCACCAATACTTTTTCTTATATGTTTGTTTCTTTTCCTATCTTCACTAGTCATTCCACTTATCCATTTAAGCATTCTCATCTTTGCTACACTCATTCTCTGCTCTATTCTCTTGTCAATCGCCCAACACTCTGAACAATACATTATATCTTGTCGCAATACAGTTTTATAGAACTTAAGCTTCAATGAAATTCTTTTATTGCATAACACACCAGACATTTCTCTCCACTTCAACTACCCGCACTTAATTCTGTGTCTTACATCCTCATCAATACCACCGCTCTTTTGCACAACTGATGCTAAATATTTAAAACTTTTCACCCTTCCTATCACGACCTTGATTATTGTCACTGATGTCCTTATTTCACCTACCTCGTGTTCTCCTTTATCGATCTCGTACACTTTATACTTAGTCTTACTCCTATTAATTCTTAAACCCTTTTCTTCAAGAGTAATAATTTAAAAACATTTTAAGTTTCAAATTTTTCAAAATTTCAACAAATACAAGTAGCTAATTGGTTTTTTATGACGTCGCTGTCACAGTTCTGGAGTGTTTATTGTCAATTATGACTGTCCATAGATATACTTTCTGCATTGCCGGATAGTGTATTTATAAACTCACAACAATGTGCCTTACTACCATTGATAATAAATGCTGTGTACCTGCAAATATCAACGTCATAAAAAACTAATTTGATACTTTTATTTTTAATCCCTTGTGTATTACACACATACAGGGTGTTCAGTAAGTCAGGAAACGGGTTTCTATTGTTACAAACAATGAGAACAATAGAAACCCGTTTCCTGACTTACTGAACACCCTGTATATTAATTCAAAAATTTGAAACTGTAAATCTTTATATCTAATATACGAACAAAGTTATATTAAAAATTCAAATGCCATTTATCATTAAATTAAAAACTCAAATATTTTATTAAATTAAAAATATGAGTCCTCATTAAAAAAAACAAAGTTAACACCCTTACATGGCGGCATAAGGGATGAACTTAAAAAGTATTACATAGTTAATAATTTAAGAATAATGTGTAACTAAAGATACCTAAAAAAAAAATGTTTAAATTATTATTATTCTGTAAGTAATTGAGAGGGTTTTTAAAAAAAATGACTTTGGTAGATATATATTAGTTAAATTTTTATCAATAATATTTGTGTATTCGTTGATTTTGTTACATCAACGTATGATTCTATCAATTATATATCGACAATTATATATATACAGGGTGGCCCACCATTCACTGACAACTTAAATAACTTTTGATCCAGTTAATATTTTTAGTTGATTTTTTTTTTAAATAATAGTT
>NW_026099572.1:89575120-89575488 GCF_025091365.1 Daktulosphaira vitifoliae
TTAATGATCACTCTTTTGGTTTGATTAATAAACAATATGACCATCTATTTGCGGAAGGAAAGGACAATATAAGATTTGGAAATTAAGGCTTACATTATGATAAATAAAAAGAAAAAGACTACGCATATATGATAATAACAATATGATATTTTAGTTAAAGAAAACAGACAAACAAAGTAAAAAAAACCCAGCACAGGGGGGTCGCGGCACAGTTGTGACGTGGTATAGTTGGATCAAGTATAATGATATCTGACAGTGATTAAAATCACTATCAAAAATAAACGCTTCGATGCAAATCTTTAGATAGTGTTTAATTTTAAAAAAATTGGTGTTTTATTCCAAAAGCTACTTGATCTGCTGGTTCCTTA
>NW_026099572.1:89575529-89576152 GCF_025091365.1 Daktulosphaira vitifoliae
AATGAAAGATGTATATAAATACTACTTCTCATGAAAAAATTGTATTGATCCATACATTTTTTAAAAAGTTATAGCACTTTAAAGTAAAAAATGTAAATGAATAATAAAATAATTTTCACACGAAAATAGCATTTGGTAGCCATTTTCACCACGAAGACAAGTCCAGAGGTCAAATTTTTTTTTTTCAAATTAAAGTATATTACATTAGCTTTAATTTAAGATATATATAAAAGTGTCAGACCTTCTGGAACACTTTCAAAAGTTAAGTTGAAAAAGTTCTACTTTCTATATGCATTTTTTATATTTGAAGCCCCCCCATATATAGGGAAATAGTCTGATTTTAAAAAAAAGTATATCCAATGAAAGATGTATATAAATACTACTTCTCATGAAAAAATTGTATTGATCCATACATTTTTTAAAAAGTTATAGCACTTTAAAGTAAAAAATGTAAATTATAAAATCGAAAATTTTCACACAAAAATAGCATTCGGTAGCAATTTTCGCCGTGAAGACAAGTCAAGGGGTCAAATTTTTTTTTTTCAAATTAAAGTACATTACATTAGCTTTAATTTAAGATATATATAAAAGTGTCAGACCTTCCGGAACATTTTCAAAAGTTA
>NW_026099572.1:89576434-89578928 GCF_025091365.1 Daktulosphaira vitifoliae
TTTTTTTTTTCATATTAAAGTAAATTACATTAACTTTAATTTAAGATATATATATAAGTGTTAGACCTTCCGGAACATTTTCAAAAGTTAAGTTGAAAAAGTTAATTTTTTGTGAAAAAGTTGTCATTTTAAATCCCCCCCTGTGGGCAGGTTAAGTGTCAGATTTACAAAAAAAATATACCAAATGATAGGTAATAATATCATGCATCTATATAAAAAAGAATTATATTGATATGTTCATTTTTGAAAAAGTTACGGCAGTTTTTAGTTAAAAATATAAAAAAAAATTATTTTACAAAAATCGTAATTTTTTATTAACTTTGATGTCAACTTTCACCACGAAGACAAGTCCAGAGGTCAAATTTTTTTTTTTCAAATTAAAGTATATTACATTAGCTTTAATTTAAGATATATATAAAAGTGTCAGACCTTCCGGAACATTTTCAAAAGTTAAGTTGAAAAAGTTAATTTTTTGTGAAAAAGTTGTCATTTTAAATCCCCCCCTGTGGGCAGGTTAAGTGTCAAATTTACAAAAAAAATATACCAAATGATAGGTAAAGACATCAAGCATCTATATAAAAAAAAATTATATTGATATGTTCATTTTTGAAAAAGTTACGGCAGTTTTTAGTAAAAAAAATTGAAAAAATTTCGAAAATTAGCGATTTTTAAATTTGTAATTTTTTTGGAGGTTTCCCCCAGTTACGGGGAACGAGGGAAATTTTTTCAATTTGGAAGGGTAATGTCTTCGACTAGATACGATTTGTGATCTTTTCGGTGAGAGCTGAGAAAAAGTGGTAACAGACACAAAAAAAAAAAAAAAAACACATCATAGTAAAACCAATACCTTCTCAGCTTCGCATCGAAGCTAAAATGATAAATTAAATTAGAACAAATTACTAATGAACAAATAACAAATTATACCCTTTTTTCTAACTAATATATTAGTTTTTTATGTGGACTGTAGATCCTTTAAACAAACAATAAAAAAAATTCTTAATATTTATCCACTGCCGTTTGAAGGTGATACTATGAAAATCCGGATAAAGAAAGGGCAAATAAAACCGTCACATTCAACAAAAAAATGAGCAGCTCAGTTCAACTACTATGGTAACAAGGTAATACACGACTCAAACACTTGGCGTTGATATGACCAAAACGACTGAATAACAGAGCGCGAAAGAAATTAGTTTTCAATGCCATACGTTGCAGGGACCGGTCTAAACAGCAACGCCGCCGTACCATTACGAAGGTGGTGGTTTTAGTGGGAAAAAACACATTGAAGGTCGCAGCGTATATTGAACGCAGAATCTCCAGTCCACTAGAAGTCTATCGAAAATGAAAATAAAATTGAGTGATGTCAGCGGCATACCTGTCGTGACAAACACAAACGTGTATGACGTGACCGACTGACCAGCTCACCCCCACTTACCGTGTTTTCATGTTTAATTAAATATGTATAGCGTCACCTCACATTAATATGTATGTAACAATATGTATATATAAATGATATATTTCTCGATACTTATGTATAATTATTAATAATCATTCACACGTGAAAAAATTTAATAGTTTGATATATTTAAATTTTCAGATTAATATAACACAAAATTTAGGAGAATTTTGTTTTTAATATAATTTTTAGAATATTTTAATAGTGAAAATAAAAGGTGTTAGATATACTAGGTCAGTCAACAAAGGAAATAAGGCGGAAAAAATTCCCAACCAAATTCTTTTTTTTTTTAAAGTTGAATTTAGATTAATTTAGAATTAAGATATGTATAATGACATACTAAAAGTCCTCATCAATTGGACTAGAGTTTTTTTTTTACAGAGTCACAAAAGTTCAAAAATATGAGCTTTTTTAATTTCCTCAAAAAACATTTAACTTACAAAAAAAAGTTTCGTACAAAAGTTGTAAAAAATACAATTTTAAACAAAGATTTTTCGGTTTACATTACATTTAATATGAGTACTAAAATTTATTTTCCAAATTTTTTCATTTTACGGTTATTTTTTATCATGTTATAATTACTTTAGACACAATGTTATAAATGCATATGTGTGTAAGTGTGAATATATTTATTTATAGTATCATTAAAGTGTAATGTATATTAAGATACAACCAATTGAGCAGGTAATTGATTTGACGCTAGTAGGGTAAAATTGAGAACTTTGAAACCCCTCCGCATCACCCACTCACCCATCTACCGTTTTGAGTGGAGGAAGTGTACAGGGGGATTAAATCCAACGTAAACTAAACTATGTAATGGGAAGGGGAATGACGATACCTTACGTAAACTAACCTAATGATGAGAGAGGGAGAGGTATTACATTATTATAACGCTCATAAGAGTCTGAACTTTATGAGAAAAAAATTTTGCCGCTTTCTGTATATTATTAAATTTATAGTTATAATTTCTAAGAATTTTATCATCGGCTACCAGACTTATAGCTTATTGAGAAAAGGACAGAAGAAAACGCTATCTTTTCA
>NW_026099572.1:89579734-89582579 GCF_025091365.1 Daktulosphaira vitifoliae
ATTTTAGCTTCGATGCGAAGCTGAGAAGGTATTAATTTTACTATGATGTGATTTTTTTTTTATTTTTTTTTTTGTGTCTGTGAACGCTCAATCTCAGCTCTCGCTGGACCGATTTTAATGAACAATATGTTAAAAGATCACAAATCGTATCTAGTCGAAGACATTACCCTCAAAAATTGAAAAAAATTCCCTCGTTTCATTTGTCGATTAAATACAGTTTAAATCTGTACCACTCCGTTGCAATATTAAATCTTGACGACAATTAACGATGATTTTTTTATGATCCTCGTCAAATCCTAATAATAACCTTAGAGGTATGCATACTTCAAATTTCATACTCATATTTGCAGTTACAACACTCCAGCCAGAATTTTCAAACCATGTATGATCATTCGGTGAAAAAGTCACGTATCCTTTTTTTGTATCCTAATAATAATCACCTTATGATGAGTTTCATCGTCACCTCGCCTTCTTATGTATCCTCACATGTAGATTAACCCTTCATACTTGTGAAGTCTACTACCATGAGAGAGCTTCTCCATTATACTCTTAACCTTTCATAGGAAGAGGGTCATATGCCTTTCACCATATCCCCCCCAGGGCTTTTACACCACCCGTTCACCAATGACAGGGTAAACCTACATCATGTGGGTGTGGGGTGACTATGCCTTTCACTATATCTCCCCGGCTGTTTACACCGCCCGTCCACCAAGGGAGAGGAAACAGCCGGGGCCGTTTTGGGGGGGTCCTTTTTCATACTTTATAGTANGGAAACGGCCGGGGCC
Organism: Daktulosphaira vitifoliae; assembly: GCF_025091365.1. Lineage (NCBI taxonomy): Eukaryota > Metazoa > Arthropoda > Insecta > Hemiptera > Phylloxeridae > Daktulosphaira > Daktulosphaira vitifoliae. The sequence continues at coordinate 89,580,520 of NW_026099572.1, forward strand.
GTTTTGGGGGGGTCCTTTTTCATACTTTATAGTACTGCTATTTGATATAGCTTTTGAATACTTTGTATTGCTTCACCAAAGTAACACTTTGGTGAACAACAGCGTTGTTGCGCGCTCTTCTGTCGATATTTCTATTAGACGATCTTCGTCAAAAGTTGACTTGGGCCACTCAGAACTTTTTTTAACTAACCAACCTCCACCACATTAAATTCTTTAATTGAAGTGGGCAAATGCCACGTGAGACCACATCTTCCAGGTTATCAGCAGTACGCACGTGATGCCATTGTGCAATGGATGTGAGCTCGTGTATTTCTCCTACTCTGTGGGCCACAAACGTTTTCCACCTAGTTGATGACGATGCTATCCATGAAAGTACCATTGTAGAATCGGACCAATAAAAATAACTAGAAATATTTAATCGTAAACTGCGCCCATACTTATTTGCTAACCGTGCTAATAATACGGCTGCTATCATTTCGAGTTGTGGCAGTGACACAGTTTTGAGTGGGGCGACGCGAGACTTGGAACAAATTAAATTTACTACACACTGACCATCGTTTTGTACTACCCGTAAGTATGCTTGTACTTACGGGTAGTACAAAACTGCACCGTACGCCGTAATTGACGCATCCGCGAACCCGTGTACCTCAATCTCGCTTATACTGCCGCCACCGACTACTCGCCTTGGTATTACTAATGTGTTTATTACACATAATATTTCACGGCTTTCTTTCCACTCGCGTTCTATATTTTTGGGTACCTTATTATCCCATCCGATTTTCAATTGCCATAACTTTTGAATTAAAATCTTAAATCTTATGAATACTGGATTTATTAGTCCCAAAGTATCGAAAATTGCAGCTATTTCAGCAAAAATAGAACGCTTTGTAATTGAAACATCTTTATTGTATTCTTTTATCATGTACTGATATGAATCATTGTTTTTGTTCCAGTACATACCTAATATTTTGGTTACTATATTTTCTGGTACTGCAGTACTATTATGTTGATTTCTAGAATGCTCTAAACTAGTCGGTAATATATTAGGTTCGTTGCTAGCCCACTTAATCGGTACTACTGCTATAATATAATCGTAAAGCTTATTACTACTCAATACACAACACTATCTATAGAAAAAAAATTATATTAATTCGGTCATTTTTAAAAAAGTTATGACACTTTTAAGTAAAAGAAATTGAAGAAATGTCGAAAATTAGCTATTTTTAAATTTGTAATTTTTTGGGTGATTTCCCCTGTTTACGGGGAACGAGGGAATTTTTTTTAATTTTTGAGAATAATGTCTTTGACTAGATACGATTTGTGATCTTTTGACATATTGTTTATCAAAATCGATCCAGCAAGAGCTGAGATTGAGCGTTCACAGACACAAAAAAAAACACATCATAGTAAAATTAATACCTTCACAGCTTCGCGTCGAAGCTAAAATTTTATAAGAATTGAAAAAATTGTATCGTTAACCCTTTAGCAGGCTCGTGCCTATTTTTAACGTTCATAGTCGCGTGGGGGTCCAGCAGACCCCATTTCTAAAAAGTACAAAATATGTATAATAACAGTTCATTTTTTTTAATTCAAAGACATTATTTGTTACAATATAATATATAAATATGAATGAAAATTCAAAAATTAAAATTAAAAAATAAATAAAATACAAAATTATGTGCATTACTAAAAATTATATTACGAAAAAAAAAAAAATTATTTTCAAAATTTCATTAAAAAATTTTGGTTTGTAAAAAAAATTATTTTAACTGCAAAATCTNAATTATTTTCAAAATTTCATTAAAAAATTTTGGTTTGTAAAAAAAATTATTTTAACTGCAAAATCTTATTTTTAAGACGGTAAACAATAGCTTTTACTATTACAAAATTTAATTATTATGATACAATTATTCGTTCGTAGTAGCACATTGATTACCAATAATCAATGTGTCTACATTGCGACGCGATGTATTTTTTACATATTTTAGCTTCGATGCGAAGCTGAGAAGGTATTAATTTTACTATGATGTGTTTTTTTTTTTATTTTTTTTTTTGTGTCT
>NW_026099573.1:0-39519 GCF_025091365.1 Daktulosphaira vitifoliae
AGTGAGGCGGGGGGGGGCCTAGAATCCCCTAAATTACCCTACTTATATACATTATATGTATACATTATAGTTTACAATATAGTAGTTATATATACATTTTTTGTTTTTATACTATATTGTTAATTGTACAATAATAAAAAAATAAATTTGTATTTACATTAAATTTTCGTACTTCTCCCGTGAATGCGTTGTATTCCATTTGACAGTCGTGAATAATTACACAATACAATGATGTTTTATCGGGAAACTGTTTGGAGCATTCGAAATCCAAGCGTAGATCAACCGTTGAAGACTTGACGGTGTCGTTTTGTTTAAAACAATCAATCACGATTATAGGTCCACGTTTTTTATAATTTATATAGTCTAATAAAGGATAGGGGTCTTTACGACCGTAATACATTGTCTGGAATTGTGCGTACGAGTTATAAAACGTTGTGTAGTTGTTGTTGTCGAAATCGGCGTGTTGGTTCTCGTACGGGTACTCGTTTGCATTCAGATACGCATTGATGTTTCTCAATGAACAGTGATTGAAATCTCCGAGAACGTGTACGTCTTCATTACCCATGGCAATAAGTAAATATCTAGGTTTTTCCACATTCGAATAGGTGCGCACCGACCACGTGTGATGAGTTGTCTGTGGTACCAATAGGTAAACACGTCCCAGTGTTAAAATTCTAACGGGAGCCATTTCTTTCTGTTCAGAATACGCATCAAACCCATTGCGGTTTTCACGCTGGGTTCAAAGTACTTTACCACCCATTTGATTTTCGTTATTTTCACATTGATTTGTTTTATCAATGTTGCAACTTGCGCGTTATCGTCTGTTGTTGTTGTCTGTGGAACAAATGTTACAACAGTGCTATCGGTACTCGATCTATTAAACACGAGTGTCTGAGTACAGTTTATCAGTGTTCGTCGGTATCGTTCGAAAAATCCCATGCACATAGACAATGGACATTGCGCCACAAATTCATACCCATCGACAACAATGTCAACAGTTCCATTGGCAACAATGGATCATCAAAATCTAATTGTTTTTGCATACTGTACTTGTATTCTTCTCCATTGTACTTGTCGGTAATTCGTTTCTGTAAATCGTCAAATTCGTACGATCCCGTCGGTAGTGTTATCACCATAATTGGTTTGTCAACAGTGCCGAAAATGAATTTGTTACAATCCTCATCAATATTCGGTATCGTGTTCCACGTATGCAAGCTCAATAGTCCAATTTTACATTTGTCACCGACATCGATGGGTGGATTGAATGTGCATTGCAATTCAGATCCCACGCCGATTAACGTCACCGTTGTTGCCATGTTGTTGTTGTTGTTCAATTAAAAATTCCAAACACAAGTGACCACAATTTACCTCGTTGAAGTTTTGATATCTACTATAATTGTGCACGATTGCGCATCCTTTAAAGTATCGTTGCAGCTCCAACGGTGGTCGTAAATTACCAAAACTGTCAAAATACGTAATGCGTTTACCACGTTTACTATATGCTACCCAATGAGTGCCAGGGTTAGTGGAAAGGTCCAAGTTCACTACACCCATTTCGATTGTTTTCGGTCCCGACTGAGGTAACTTGTCACGACAGAACACGCCACGAAACACTTTACGATCGAACGCTCGACTACCGAAATTTGCAATTTCAACATCGTACAAGGCACGATCGGGTAGCTGTGAAATTAGTTTTTTGTTTTTTTCTTATGATTTTTTCGAGACGTCTTTTTCTTAGTTTTCGTACTCGCCGTCAATTTGAAACCAGACCCCGATTTGTATGGTTGCAGGTAAAATCCTTTACCTATGCTTATCGCTGTATTGCCTTTACGGTTAATTTCGGTAGCCATGATAGATGGCTACATGATGATAGATACAATATGGAACATGATGATGGGTTTTTCCATCAGTACATGCACCAATGGTCAATGAACCCGAATAGAGACAAAATGTATGGACCAAAAGTGACACCAGAAGGAACATTGACAATAGGTGGAGTCGACAATATCTTTGTCGATGGAGGAATAATCAACGTACTGGAGAAAAAATTCCTGCTGACATTAGGTCTTGTGGACTTACTTTTTTCGAAAAATCCCGGTGTTTACTCCGAATCGGATTTGCAGGCATACAAAACAATTTTACTCGAAACCGGTGTACATTTGAATAAAGACGGAACATTAAAAAAAGGAGGTCAAAAATATGTTAACACTATTAAACCATTGTTTGAAAACAATGATGGTGGTAACGCAAACAATTCCTTACCATTATTTGAAAACAGCAGCATCAGTGACACATCTATTATCGGTGCGGGTCTACAGTTAAGGTTGAACAACAAGAAAAAAGAGTATGTGTACTGGGACGAACCCAACGAGCTCGTAGATCGTTTACGTTTATTGATATCAGCCCGGTCAGCTGGTAACACTGGAGTTGCACCGGAAATCATTTCTATATTGGAAGAGTTGCAGGAAACCGGTTACATTGAACAAATACCATCAACATTATGAATAAGAACATTGCCTATGAACTACATCAGCAGGCCCGTAGGACGTACACCCGTGCTCGAATAAATATCAAAGGTCTCGATGATGTTTGGCATGCTGACCTCGTGGAAATGCGCGTATACCCCGATCGACATCATCGGTATATTTTAACGTGCATCGATGGATTTTCAAAATATGCGTGTGCCATTCCATTGAAAAATAAAACAGCCAAAGAAGTTACTGCTGCCATGAATGGAATATTAAAATAAGGTCGTCATCCTAAACTTTTGCAAACGGACAATGGTAACGAATTCTACAACAAACAGTTTCAAAAACTGATGTCACAATATGCAATCAATCACTATTCAACTTATTCCACTATGAAAGCCTGTCTCGTGGAACGTTTTAACCGCACGTTGAAAAACGCAATGTGGTGCGATTTTAGTGCACGTGGTTCGTACAAGTGGGTGAATCGGTTGCCTACGCTGTTGCACGAATACAATAACGTGCGTAAACATAGAACAATCGGAATGANTGTGCTTAAACATAGAACAATCGGAATGATACCGGTGCAAGCTGTGCAAAACCCCGACCTGGTTCGACTCAAGTTACGCAAAATACCCGATAATTTACCGATAAAATTCCACGTGGGTGACAAAGTTCGGATTAGTGTACATAAATCAGTGTTTGACAAGGGTTATTTGCCGAACTGGAGCACCGAACTATTTACCATAGTCAAGGTTAGACAATCAGTACCACCAACTTACTATCTAGAAGACTATCAGGGAAATCCAATACGTGGTGTGTTTTACACCGAAGAGCTGAACAAGACCAGTTATCCGGACATGTATTTAGTCGAACGAGTGTTGCGAACACAAGGAGATCAGTGTTACGTTAAATGGTTAGGATTTGGCCCAGAACACAATTCATGGATACCGAAAACCAATATCTTACCTCAATGATTGTCGATATACAAGGTATTGTAGCAGCTGACCGATCGTTTTTGGTCAAGGAACTGACTGCTATTGCCATAGACTGCACTTCTTTCGCCCATTGGATGTTCAAACATCCAAAAAGTATCAAGGAGGATGCTAAAACAAACTTTTGGTTGAAAAAATACCTACATGGAATGGATACACGTTGCGGGGATGTGGAATACAATGAGTTGCCGAGAATAATGAAACTCTTGCGATGCGAAACCATTTACGTGAAGGGAGCTGTAAAAAAGCAAGTAGTGGAAAAGTACATACCAGGACAACGTATAGTCAACGTAGAGGATTTGGACTGTCCTCCTCTGTACAATTTAAGTTGTATTACAAAACCATGTTGTATCCGACACATGAACAACCCAAATATGTGCAGTTTATATAAGACTATATGTTTAAAACAATGGATGAATTATAATATGTAACATTATTGTGAAAAATTATTTTGCAATATACTCATTTGTATTCGTACAATCAATATATTTTCCATAAATAAAATGTATATTGAAAGGTTACAAATATATAAAAATCAAATTAATTGGCCGCAACGAAAAATTTGTAACTTTCATGGCGTTTTACAAAATTATAAGAAGAGGGTCGCCAACCTACTGGGCGAGACAGTGTATTGTCGGACCACAGTAGGATTTTAAAAAAATTAACTATTGTATATTAAAACAATTAGAAACAAATATATAATTAATAAATATTAAAGTTGATGTCCGTTGAGTCGTTGATAGTAGATGTACACCAAAACCTCGTGACAGTTGTCACATAACCATATAGATCAGGGATGACCTTATACAAGGCCGTTGCCCGTACCTTATAAACTAGGGGAATTGATTTTTGAAAGGAAAAAAAATACACGAGTCCATTGAAGATGGAACACGCAAAAAAGAAGAAACAGATGATGGTTAAGTTAAATTAAGGGGACTTTATTAAAAAAAAACAAAAAAAAATTAAGTTATCACGAGGCAAAAAACCGAATGGTCAAAAAACCTCGTCTACAAATTAAAGGGGAACAAAGAGAGAGAAAAAAAAAAATAGATATTAATAAAAAAAATAGTTACACCTACACTTTTATTATTTGAGAATACGATGAACGTCTTCGGGTACCCGCCGGCTATTAATCGCAGCATTGCCGCTAAGCACGGCGGGTATACGTCCCAAGTAAGCGACTGGTTTCTGGCAGTTAGGCTTAGCTTGCAAGACGTTGGGACACCCCGGAATAAAATGCACTACGTCACCACATTGTACCAATAATATATACATCACCCAATAAAATATGATATAAAACCTATAAAAAGTCACAAAAAAAATATATATAACATGACAGGTGGTCTTGTACACGCCTGTCATGTTGCGGGACCTAAATAAAAAAAAATATAAGGACACCAAAAAAAAAACTATATAAAAAAATATAAAAAAATTCGCCACACGTGCTTATGGCACGGCGCACTAAAAAATAACTGGCTCAAAACATTATATACAAAAATTATACATTACCAGCCCCGAAGGGCTAACGAATATGGAGGCAGGTTTAGCCGACGCCAATATAAATAATAATTACATTATAAAAAAATAACGGACACTCACGAAAATATATATATAAAAAAATGAAAAAGTTGCAGCGCACACAACAACAAAAATTACGATCGCTACGGACGGGAAATAGTACGACCATTTCCGACTATGGCTATTCCCCGACAATCCGTCCGACGATTGACCCGGCGGTCCGTTGGCGACCAAACGGCTAGCCTTTAGAGTAGGGGTCAAAAAATAACTAAATACCCAGTGCCGGAAATTATTAAAAACAATTTAAATCATATGGCGACAATGTATGCGGTGAGCAGTGCAAATGACGTTCAAGATAGGAAAGGAGCGGGGTGAATGTACACACAAATGCCGTTCATGAACCGGTCCGAAGTAGTACACAGCTGACTATCTCGCGCGCGCATAAACAAATCACAACACCTTATCATGATAATTTTATCAACAAATGCCGTCGCAGTCCGCATTCGGCTCAACACAAATATATATATACAAATAGACAAAAAAAAACAACCAGATACTTTTGTCACGTTACAATATTAATGTTTATAGTAAAATAAATAAATATTTCTAAAATACGTGTAGTACTTACTATAATTTATTAATACCTATTGTAAAACAATCTGGTATTATCAAAATAAATAGTGGTTAATTATTTTAATTAATTAAGCATTTATTATAATATCAATTTGAGATTAAATTTATTTACAATTCAATTCATTAAAATATTACATTAAAAAATCTTAAAACAATATTGAAAGGTTACAAATATATAAAAAAATCAAACTAGTTGCCCGCAACGAAAAATTTGTAACTTTCATGGCGTTTTACAAAATTCTCAGAAAAGGGTCGCCAACCTACGGGGCGAGACAGTGTATTGTCGGACCACAGTAGGATTTTTAAAAAAATTAATTTTTGTATATTAAAACAATTAGAAAAAATATAAAATTAATAAATATCAAAGTTGATGTCCGTTGAGTCGTTGATAGTAGATGTACACCAAAACCTCGTGACAGTTGTCACATAACCATATAGATCAGGGATGACCTTATACAAGGCCGTTGCCCATACCTTATAAACTAGGGGAATTGATTTTTGAAAGGAGAAAAAAAAACACGAGTCCATGGAAGATGGAACACGTAAAAAAAAGAAAAATATGATGGTTAAGTTAAATTAAGGGGACTTTATTAAATAAAAAAAAAAAACAAAAAAAAATTAAGTTACTACGAGGCAAAAAACCGAATGGTCAAAAAACCTCGTCTACAAATTAAAGGGGACAAGGAAAGAAAAAAAAAAGATATTAATAAAAAAAATAGTTACTCCTACACTTTTATTATTAGAGAATACGATGAACGTCTTCGGGTACCCGCCGGCTATTAATCGCAGCATTGCCGCTAAGCACGGCGTGTATACGTCCCAAGTAAGCGACTGGTTTCTGGCAGTTAGGCTTAGCTTGCAAGACGTTGGGACACCCCGGAATAAAATGCACTACGTCACCACATTGTACCAATAATATATACATATCACCCATAAAATATAATATAAAACCTATATAAAAAAAAATCACAAAAAATATAGATATAACATGACAGGTGGTCTTGTACATGCCTGTCATGTTGCGGGACCTAAATAAAAAATATATAGGAGCACCTACACAAAAAAAACTATATTAAAAAATATAAAAAAAATTCGCCACACGTGCTTATGGCACGGCGCACTAAAAAAAACTGGCTCAAATCATTAAAACAAAAATATACATTACCAGCCCCGAAGGGCTAAAGAAACTGGAGGTAGGTTCAGCCGACGCCAATAAAAAAAACTACATAATAAACGAATAGCGGACACTCACGTAAAAAAAAATGTATATATATAAAAAAAACAGTTGTAGCGCACACAACAAAAATTACGACCGCTACGGACGAAAATTAGCGACGACCAGTTCCGATGATGGCTAATTTCCGACAACCCGTCCGACGTTTGACCCGGCGGTCCGTTGGCGACAACGCGGCTAGCCTTTGGAGTAGGGGTCAAAAAAAACTTAATACCCAGTGCCGGAAATTACTAAGACAAGTTAAATCATAAGGCGACGATGTATGCGGTGAACAATGCAAATGACGTTCAAGATAGGAAAGGAGCGGGGTGAATGTACACACAAATGCCGTCCATTAACCGGTCTGAAGTAGTACACAGCTGACTATCTCGCACGCGCATAAACAAATCACAATNCACAGCTGACTATCTCGCATGCGCATAAACAAATCACAATACCTTATCATGATAATTTTACTGACAAACGCCGTCGCAGTCCGCATTCGGCTCAACACAAATATATATATATATNCGCAGTCCGCATTCGGCTCAAAACAAATGTATATATATATACAAATAGACAAAAAAATAACTAGATACTTTTGTCACGTTACAATATTTACAACAATATATATATACAACACTTATATTTACAAAAAACCTTATGATAAAATTCAATTACACAGTTTAGCATACAATATATTTTACATTTATCGATATGGATATTTAAAGAGTTTTACAATTTTATTATTATTCTAAAAACTAATGTTGATTAAATTTCTTCCGATGGAATGGCATAATGACCGTAAGCCAGCGTGTCAACTCTGTTGTCGAGCATGTAGCGCTTATCGTCGAAACGGTTAAGCGCCAACTTGGTTGTACGTAAAGTGAGTACCTCATGCTCGAAAGAACGAATTGACACGTTCTGTCGGTATGGAGTGTACGGTAATGATAATGTCGCTGGAATCTCACCATCACGTACGGCTCCGATGACTACACGGGCATTGTCCCCGGCCAACGCTCGTTTTGACGCATCGTCACCATCGTCTTCAAACAAACATCGTTTGTAATCATCCAAAGACAGATGGTTCCGGACGACATGTGCGCGGATCCCCTTAGACTTGATAAATTCGCTGCCTTCCATGTCAAATGCATAGCACTTTGAACGAAGCGAACAGACCCGGCGTCTTCTTCCTCGAGGTTGAGTAACAAGGGTGATCCTTGGGCAGGCTAGATGCATCCACGTACACCAGTAAATCGTGGCTGTCGGCTAAATCCTGATAGAAGTCGCTGACTCTGAGCATGTATATGAAGGAGTCTGAGAAAAATTAAAAATATATAAATATTATAAAAAAATATTTCTACTGTACTGTTGTACTCACTTGTATCCATGTAAACCAATTCGATTGCACTGCCATAATGTGATTTCAATACGTCGTAGAAGTAGTTGTACATTAGCGTCTTGCTAATGTCAAGCACTGCTAAACCGACGTATATAGGTTTGATAAACTTGACAATCTTTGTGTCCATTATGACGGCGCACAACCTTGTTTCATCTCCCCCCACCACTATCATAAGACTTGGTGGAGGAGCATAGGTTCTTCTTAGGTTAGTTTACGTTGGGTTTCGTTGTTCCCCCTCCCATTGTATTATGTTAGTTTTCGTTGGATTTACTTCCCTCCCTCATCACATACAATCAGAAGACGGGGTGGGTGGGTGAAGCGGTGACAGCCTTCCCTTTAACAGAACACGCATATTTCTCTCACTCTTTCCACATAGGCCACGCCTCTTAATTCCCCTATCGGGCTGAATGCCCATTTTCACCCTACTCCTAAGTGTGGACGAAAAGAGCTTAGCCAACCTGGAGGAACCGAAGCGCAGTTCATATTTTGGAATGGGCAGAGTTTACTTCACAGACATTGACACCAAGCAGATACCAGGCCAGTAGGATGTGAAAAAATTTACTCCTTAAAAATCTGGGAAGAGGAAGGCTGAAGAATCAACAGTGTCACTCGGAAAAGGAGGTAAGGCACAGGTAAGAAGCAAACGGACGCATTTCACTCCTGCCTCGAAAGGGAGGAAGTGTATTACATAAGGGAAAGGGACCCAAGAAACCACCACCTTCAATAACGGCCGCAGCTGAGGGGAACCTTTCTACGGATTCAAAAGGAAATGTGGAGAGCGAACCTAAGGAACGGTCACCATCTGGTGACGGCGGTGGCACACCACCCAAAGGAAGGGCTGTATGACACAGGGACTCTTTCAGACACCTGTATTACACTCAGTACAGCGTGCTTTCTCAAGCGTCAACATTAGTTTTTCTGAATGGCTGACAATAGAATTCAATTCACGCAAATAAACCTGCATCACAGTAAGGAGCCAGTAGTGTATTACTAAGGATCCTAACTGAAAGGCATTTGACAACTATTGTGTGATCACCATTACTTTTTAATAAACTCATTAATTATTAATTCTGCAATACTGTTTTATTTTATTCTATTTGTTACTTTCGTAACAAGACTTAGATATCATAGAATCAAGAGTACTTAAAAATAATATTATTAATGCAACTAATATAAATTCATTTCTATATTTAGGAGTAAATTAAGAAAATACAGTAGAGCCTCGATAGTCCGGACGAATTCAGACCGAGCATCGTCCGGATTATCGATTTTTCCGGATTACCGGAGGTTTCTCAAAACTACCTTCTCAAATAACTAAGATTTTATTTTAAATTTCACCATCTTTATAATAGTTGTCTTCATAATAATCATTATAATAAAAAAAATATAAATAACTTGAACTTAAACTGATTAAAAAAAAAAAAAAAAAATTTATAATAATATACAGAATTTAAGTAAAGTAGTCGGTAATTTTTTTTTGAACACCTTTAATTTTAATTTCAAAAGCGCGTTGTCTTAATCGATGTACCAACAAAATATCAGTGCTATCCATGTTTTCATCTTCTGCCCATTGCAGTACAGTATTCAGTGCATTCACAGCTTCTGAAGGAGAAACTTTTCTTGAACTGATTGAGTCAATTTCATCGTCGTCGTCAATATCATCCTCTTTTTCTGCGATTTGAAGAATTTGATTATCAGTTAAGATTTCATGATATGCTAAATCTTCGTCTGCGCCACGACAAGCCCACTCCTGTGCTTGAGCATCAGACATTACATTCGTATATGTTTCCTGTACCTGGTTTATGAGCGTAGAAAGTTCAATGTTATTTTCAGTAACTTCGTCGGTTTCATTTTCTTGTAAAGGAATCAAGTGTTTCCACGACTTCCTTATGAGTGTTATTGGAACCAATTTCCAGCAATTTGCAAGACTAAAAACGACGTCTTTTAAATTTATAGCCTTTAGAGCATCAATAAGATTTTCACTATGCACCGGATCAGCAAGAACATTGAGTAAGAGAGACTTACGATAGTTTAATTTAATATTCTGAATTACATTTTGATCCATAGGTTGAATAAGCGCTGTAGTATTAGGAGGTAAAAACATTGCAAAAATGTTGCCATCATCACTGCGTAATTCTTCTGCTGATGGATGTCCAGGGCAATTATCCAACAATAATAAAGCTTTCGGGGGTAAATTTATACTTAAAAGGTGTTTACGAACTATTGGAACAAATTGTTTTTGAAACCAGTCCAAAAATAAAACACGAGTGACCCAAGCATTTTTTTGTCCACGATAGCATACGGGAAGGTTAAATGATTTAAACGCACGTGGTTTTTGTGCAGTCCCAATAACTAGTAAAGGCAGTTTATGTGTTCCACTTGCATTAGCACACGGCATAAATGTTATTCGAGCTTTAATAATTTTTCTCCCAGGGGCGTTTTTCTCATGACTTGATGCCAATGTATGCTCTGGTAACATCCGCCAGAATAAACCAGATTCATCAGCGTTATAAATTTGTTCTAAATCTAAATTATTTTCATTTATGACACGATGTAACTCATTTCGAAATGGTTCGATTGATGCTTCGTCACAAGAAAGTTTCTCACCCGTTATTTTAAGGCGCCTAATACCATGACGATGTTTAAAATTTTCTAGCCAACCTCTACTAGCATTGAAACAATCTTCCTGATTTGTTATTTCGCGGTGAAATAAACGTGCTTTTTCGCAAATTATTTCTCCACTTATCGGAATGTGTAGTCTCCGCTGTTGCATAAACCATATGAATAAAGCATTTTCTAGAATAAGATTATCTGGCTGTTTTAAAGTTTTACGTCTGCCCGAACCACTCTCAGTTGTACTAACAAACTTCAAAATTTTTTCTTTATTTTTTTTAATATCACCAACTGTCGATTTTCCTATCCCGTATTTCTCCGCAATCATACCATAGTTATGGCCACTATCTATAAGGTTAATTATTTTAACTTTTTGAGCTAAACTTAACGTTATATGTTTTCGCGGAGTCATCGTAACAACACACCACTCGATAAAAGAGAAGTAAACGAACTAACCATCAATTTATTACTATCAGTCTTTGCTAGGAATAGTTGGTAATAAAAATAACAAAATTGTCGATAGCAATATCTTACACATAGATAAATAAGTCACGGGAATTCTCTTAAAATCTATACACAGAACAAATGGAATTATGGCGTCCGGATTACCGCGCTCACCGGATTATCGGGGGTCCGGACTATCGAGGCTCTACTGTATATATATTTCAGAATCCTTGTCGGCAGCTTTAATAAAAGTCAATGTAGTATGTGACACATCATAACTATCTTTTATCGACGAAACTACTTCCAAAAAATAGAAAAAAATAAAAGAGCTAAAATATATTATTCTTCAAATAAAAAAAAATCTTCACAATTCAAAGAACCTCCTAAGAAACGTTCTAAATCTAACATAAAGTCGATACCTCTTCCAACACTTTCTAATGGTATATAATTACTTTTTAGCTTCCATGCGAAGCTGTGAATACGTATTAATTTTACCATGATGTGTTTTTTTTTTTTTGTGTCTGTTACCACTTTTTCTCAGCTCTCACCGAACCAATTTCTTTCAACGATACGTCGAAAGATCATAAATCGTATCTAGTGAAGAAATTACCCTCAAAAATTGAAAAAATTTCTCTTGTTCCCAGTAAAAGGGGGAAACCTCCAAAAAAATAAAAAATTTAAAAATAACTAATTTTCGAAATTTTTTCCATTTTTTTTTTAATTAAAATTGCCATAATTTCTTCAAAAATGAACAAATCAATATAATTTTTTTTTAAAGTTATTTAATGTTATTACGTGTCCAAAGTATACGAGTTATAGCTTGTCCTATGTACGGCGAGCACCACATGCAATATAATTCAGTACAATAAGTGAAACAACCGAAGTAAATAATTAAATGTTATTATTAATACGTTATAATAATATGTAAATAGCGTTAATTCAATCAGTTAGGTATGGGCAAAAACCAAACAGCACCAAAAAAAACAAAATAGCCAACCGGTTAAGGTGTATGTCGGAAACGAAACAGAACGCAATATCTGTAATGCATACTCGGCGGCGGCAGCCTTATCTCGGTGTCAAGTGTGGGGAGATACCCGATGACAACCGATTGTCATATTAATAGCTGCACGGCTGATATCGAGAGAGACATAGCTGAGCGCCAGCCTAAAGTGAAGGGTGGTGCCGTGTTAATGTCTGTACCTATTTTTTGGTATATTTTTTTATAAATTTCACCGTTTACCTGCCCAAAGGCGGCCCCCCTTTCAAAACTTTTTCAACTTGCCTTTTGAAAATGTTCCGGAAAGTCTGACACTTTTATATATATATCTTAAATTAAAGCTAATGTGTAATATACTTTATCATGGAAAAAAAAATTTCAGACTTTTTTTGTCTTTACGGTGAAAACAGACATCAAAGTTAATGAAAAAAAATACGATTTTTGTAAAAAAAATTCTTTTTTATATTTTTAACTTTATAAAGCTCTACCTTTTTAGAAAATGTATGGATCAATATAATTTTAGCTTCGATGCGAAGCTAAAAAAGTATTAATTTTACCATGATGCGTTATTTTTTTTATGTCTGTTGCCACTGTTACGTTGCTATTTAGGGGTTGAGCCTAAATGCCCGTTGACAGTATTTTAAGGGACCAACGGGGGATAGCTGGCTAGGCTATATCTTCCTTAGGTACTGAAGTTTCCTATTTAATTTATATTCCTTTAGAGGAACTACCAAGGGTCGCACTAAAATATATATATATATAACACTTTTGGTTAACAACGATATAAATAAATATTTATTAAGTGTTTGAAATATTAAATAAATAATACAACCTGCTGGACACCTAGAGATGATATAATCCAAAAGGGAGCTGACGGTGACATATATATATATATTAGGGTGGTCCTCTGTCATAGGTGAAACAAAAAAAATTTTGATTGTTCAGTTGCAGGACCCCCTAAATTTTTTTATTACTATAAGTAAAACATTTTGGTGAAGTTTAGTCGTGATTGGTCAACCCCTTTACGTGCCGCAAAAGGGTTGAAAATTTGATAAATGTGGTAGTTTTGTAATGTACACATTATTCGTCCTTCACCAACATTAGCATTTCAATACCACACTAGTGCCTGATCAGCACAAGCTTCCCTACGACCTACTACAGATATGCGGCACGCGCGAGTGTAAACAAAACCGATGATATTCTTCTTGATTAAATAAATATATAACGACAACCAGTCGACATTTTACCACGCTCGCGGCTACTCATTTTTTATTACAGATTATACTTTATTTACTACGGGCCCTCAAAGTTGCCGACAAATGACGTCATCTATTGTTCTTAGAACAATGGGGCAATTGTTCTCGGAAAACAATAGGTGCGGTACGGGCTCTCAATGGTGCCGACTAATTACATCATGTATTGTTCTTGGGTAACAATGGGTGCACAGGTGAGGTACAGTCCTTCATGGTGACGTCACACCTGACCTACCTTAACCCCCTGGCCCTGGCGCATGTTGGGGACAGCATCCAAGTGCAGCTCATGACGTTATGCCCCTAGTTGACGTCACACTTGAACCCTGACCTAAGGTAAGCCCTATGTTGTGCCCTAGCTGACACCGAAACTCTGTGCTAACATGAGTCCCATGTGGACCCTGTGTGCCCTATCACGTCGTGATTGTGTTTTGCGCTATGACGCTTTTGCCAGACCGGTGCGAACGCGCCCTAACTCCACCGTCGAATCCATACGTGTCCTAACAAGTTTTATCGTGTTTGTTCTTTTTTTAACCACACTAATGTGATAATTGATGAATCATCATGATTCAACAACAATCCCTTGTTGTTGACGTCGTATACGACCGTTAGAAATCTCACTATTTAGAAATAGTATAGTTGTATCAATAGTATTATTCTACGACGCTAACGAGATGGATCTCTTGGAACGAATTAACTACGAGCTGGATACGAATGTCGACAGCAACCCCACGGTAGAAGTTTATCATCAACTGGCCGAGTTGCGTGGAAATTATTCCCAGTTGCTGATATTGGCCTATAAATGTGGACGTCAAAGCGCCAATTGGCATTATGTTGGGTGTTTTTGGTCGTCGGATTCGAACGAAATACAAATCAATGGACCACCAAATTGTATGTGTAGGATTGTGAGATGCCTGTACATAAAGTTATTCGAACGTCTTCAGAACATCAAATATGAATTTATGGTTAATGGTATTAATGGTAAGCCTAACTGCCAAAAACCAGTCGCTTACTTGGGACGTAGACCCACCGTGCTTATCGGTAATACCGCGGTTAAAAGCCGGTGGGTACCCGAAGACGTTCATCATATTGTCTAATAATAAAAGTGTAGGTGTAACTATTTTTTTTATTAATATTTTTTTTTTTTTTTCTTTGTCCCCTTTAATTTGTAGACGAGGTTTTTTGCCTCGTAGTAACTTAATTTTTTTGTTTTTTTTTTACTTAATAAAGTCCCCTTAATTTAACTTAACCATCATATTTTTCTTTTTTTGTGTGTTCCATCTTCAATGGATTCGTGTATTTTTTTTTCTCCTTTCAAAAATCAACTCCCCTAGTTTAAATTGTACGGACAACGGCCTTGTATAAGGTCATCCCTGTTCTATATGGTTATATGACAACTGTCACGAGGTTTTGGTGTACATCTACTATCAACGAATCAACGGACATCAACTTTAATATTTATTAACTTTATATTTTTTTCTAATTGTTTTAATATACAAAAGTTAATTTTTTTTAAAATCCTACTGTGGTCCGACAATACACTGTCTCGCCCAGTAAGTTGGCGACCCTTTTCTTATAATTTTGTAAAACGCCATGAAAGTTACAAATTTTTCGTTGCGGCCAATTAATTTGATTTTTATATATTTGTAACCTTTCAAAAGTCAAATGAATAAGCATTTTCCGTTTTTCCTCTGTAACACAGTGACATTTTGGTGTCGCCGTCGTTGTACGTTTTAATTTCATCGTCCGTCAACTGTATTCTGGGGACAAAAACTTGTCGGTTGTCGGGCATCCGTGCCACCACCACAACACCATTTTTCGTTGTCAAATTTTTCATTGAAAACATTCGATAGACATGATTCTCTACGAGGTCAGACATTTTAATGTATTCCATGGCTTTGGCTTGATTATTCATTTTTTGTTTTAATTGTTCCATTTTCTACACACCAGAATTATTCGTGAGTAAACTATATATGTATATATATGGTGAATGTCGTATTAATGGTGTATAACTCGACACTGATATGTACATTTCTAACAATAATTACTACCATCAGCCACAGCATCACACGGAGGAGGATACCGCGTAATACAAGTTCTCCAAAAATTGCACGTAATTCGAAAACGGATGCAGCTAGTGCTATGAATTTTTTTTTTTTTTCGTCACCTCAATCCGCTGCCACGAGACCATTAATCTGATATACATATCGGTATGCTCTCATAGCATACTACCCCTCTCCTCTCTCCATTTGTTTATGTTTAAGATAAATTACTAGTCTACAATACAGTCGATGCACTCCTACAGCTATGTGTACTCCTCTAACCACTTATAAACTGAGTTGTTTTTTTTTTTTTAATAATACAGTTGTTTACAAACTATTCGTCATCATATATCGTAGAAATCATTGAGTGTGTGAAATAAATACATTTTTTTTTTAAGTTAGTTAAAACGAGTACACACACACATACCATTAATACAACATATTTACATATTTATTTAACATAATAATTTAAAATATTTAAATGTATTTACAAAACTATATATACAACACTTAATTTACACTGACCATGTAAATATTTGTTCATCACAATATTTAAACATACAGTGAGGTTGAAAGTGTAAAATTAACTCTTTGGTAATTTCATTTTGAATGATTAAAATTATTGTAAACTTATAAGTACATTTATAACTGAATAGTGGTGGTTAGATAATAACTTACTTTGGTTCAATACACGAAAACAGAAATATACTTTAAAAAGACACTGGTTCGGGTTTTTGAATATATTTAATGACCTAAAAATTCGTATTTGTACTACTTAAAATATTATAATTTTACTTATATACTAGCAAAGGATAGTGGGGACGGAAGCAAATGATAACGGAAAAAAGTGCAACCCCATTGCGGCGTAGCCTCCCCCGTTAGCCGGACCCCACTAGGGGGTCCGTTGCCCGGGTTGGACCACGTGGAGGTGGGGGTAGGCAGTCTTTTCCATTGTTGGCCGGGTTAAGAACCCGACCTTCTTCTTTTTTCCTTCTAACAGGGCAGTCCTTGGCGACGTGCCCCTCCTTCTTACATCCGAAGCAGGCCTTCGACCGGTCCGGTCCTTTACACGCATGAGCGATATGCCCGCGTTCCAGACACCTGTAGCACTGAGGACCCTTGTCAAGAATCCTCAGCCTAAAGGATGTCCACCCCACCCGGACTCGGCCTATGGCCGCCAGGCGTTGAGCCATCTTGAGGGGCACGTCGCACCTCGCATACCGCCCTTTACCGCCGATGTTTGTGCGGACCGTAATGGGTCCCACTTTCGGCGGCAATTTTCCACTTGGAGAATTCAGGGCGGCGCTCAGTGCTTGTCGCACATCTTGCTCCTCCTGCCACTCCTCCACATCCAGGAGGAGGACGGTGCAGGTCATCGAGGGACGTTGTACCCGCACGTCCATCTCCTGCAGGGCCGCCTTTAACCTGGCCGCCAGAAGGTCCGCTTGNTTTAAGCCTGGCCGCCAGGAGGTCCGCTTGTTCTGCTGACCACCTGACCTCCAGGAGGACTGCCCCCGTCTGTGTTCTCCTGGTCCCGGACACCTGGATGCCCAGGGCCAGGAGATCAACCGCAGCCATGGCTATGCCCATAACTGTGGCATATTTCTGGCCCTCCTTCAAGGGGCCGATAACCACGGCTTCCGTGCGTGGCACTTTAGACCGCAGCTTCGCTGCATTTTGGCTCCTCTTTGTTTGTGGAGGTTTAGGCCCGTTCGCCGTATCCTCCTTCTTCTTTATAATTCCTGCCTTCCTTCCTACAACTGTGGACCACAGCGGTTCAGCGGGAGTACCTCCCGCATCCCCTTCTGCAGACCTCGCGTCGTTTGCCCGGTTCGCCGCTCTCTCGTCAGTCTGCGTCTGGGTAGGCGCGACTGAATCGGAGACCGGATCTTGGACAGCAGGGCGCTTTTTCTTCCTCTTCCTTTTTCTATCCGTCACGTTGGTTTCCTTCGGCTTGACGACCGGTGGATCCTCGACGCCGGTTTGCGTCCCAGCTTCCTTAGCTAATTTCTAAGGCGCTGCTTCCAGGACCCTTGGCTGGGCTACTGCCTCTGCTGGGGCTTCCTGGACGGTGGAGACGCTCTTTTGCGTTTCTCTTCGTCCAGGATCTCCTCCAAGCGCTTCGTCGCGGTTTGCACCTCCTTGTGCACCCCCATTCCGCGACGCTTGTCTATGACGCCTCGGAGCACGGCCACTTGCGCGCTTATGCTCTCCATCATAGTCGACGTCACTTCTTCCGACGGGTCGTGCCGCTTCTTGCGGCATGGCCGCACTGAGCTCCTCAGCTCGCTGAGGGCCTGGCATGACAGGGAGATCTGCTGAACGAGGTTCATCAGGCTCCCCTCGACTTCCGCCGTTCTGGCAAGTGCGACGACGTGGTTGAGGCCGACGTCAAACGTGGCCTCGTCATCGCTTTCGCCTTCTTCCCCCAAAAGTGCCCTCCTCTTGCCAGGATACCACAGTGTGGGAGATCTCTCGGGCAGCGGACTCATAGCTGGCGAGTCCGTTCTGTGGCGAGTTGATGAACCTTCCCCCAGGGACGGTTCTGCGCTATCAACCCGGTCGCCCGTCCGCATTTCCTAGTCGTCATATACCACAGCCATGGCATCCGGAGACGACGACATTTCCAGCTTCTTTTGTCCTTCCTCGTACGCCATAAACTCGGCGGCCTGACGAAGCCCGCGCCCCATGTTCCTCATTATCCCGCTATCGTTATGGCAGGATAAGAGTTCTGAGGCGACTAGGCGGGCTACGCCCATTAGTCGTTCTGCCTACATTTATCGATGAGCTCCGCTCTCTGCTCGGGCTCATCGATACCTTCTAATGGGTCATATTCCATGACCCTTTCCGTGGCAAACGGACGTCCGTCTTCCAGGTCCTTCTGCATCAGCTTCAGCACCGTGGAAACTGAATTGCGGAAAGATTTGATCGTCCGGAATTGGCCGCACGGGAACGAATCCCGGGGCGGCTCATCCGTCTCCACGCCGTGGAGCCAACCACTCCATCTAGCGAATTCTGATTGGGTCAGCGGCATGTCGTCGCGAAAACGATCACGCACGCCTTCCCAATCTTCCACCATCTCCTCGATGGTAGCAAGGCCACCAGCAGTTACCTCAGTGACCCGAAGGTTTCGTAGCCCCGTAGAGCCCGATTACGCCGACACTGTAGCGCAGCGAAACGGGAGCAAAGTAAGCCTAACAAATCCAAACCCACGTGAAACCCAGCAAAGTGGGATCGGAATAAAGTGCAACCCCACCCCACAACAAATCCAAACCCGTCCTCTATTCTAGCAGAGGCTGCAAAAGCGAAGTTAGATGATTTCGGAAAAAAAGTCCAAACGTTTCGAACGTACGTCTCGCTACGGAAACCAAGGGTTTGCTACGCGATCTAGAGAAGGGGTGTCAAAGGCCGGTTACCAAGTAGGTAACAGATTACGGAAAGGGGTATCCGGCTGCGCCGGATACGTTGCGTTGAACAATAACAGGAGAAATCGGTAGCACGCCCGACGCGTCGATCGGGTTCGGGGGGGGGAATATACAGACATTAGAATACTCACTAAAACCGATTAATATTTCATATTAAAGTAGAGTATTCGAAATTAAAGTACGTCGAATGTATCTAATGGAGTAGGCAAAAACGAATATTCCAAGTATTCGCTAAATAAATAAATATTTAAACTCGTAATTTTTAAAATAATACAATAGTGAATTGTTCGTCATTCGAACAAAACGATTATGAATCGAAAATTCAATGTATAACAATCGACTAAGTAAGAGTCACCGTGCACGATNGTAATTGACTAAGTAAGAGTCATCGTGTACGATAATTTCCATACATAAAATGTAAAATCTGATACAATATCAGATAATAAAGTCTTAATGTATTTAAAAATATTGCACACATAATTATTATTTTTTCAAATAAAAAAGTAATATAAATAGGAAAAATCATGTTTCATTATTGGGCAACAACACACATAAAAAAAGGTTTTATTCATATTGAAATACAGTACTCAAAATATAATTTGAATGCATTAAAATTATTAATAATTTATTAAATGTAAAATTATTTATTAAAATAATTTATTATTTTTCGACCTACGGTAAATAATATTGTAAACATAGGATATTAGTTTCTTTTAAAAATAAAAAAAAAATTAACGTTTCTTTATTAATTAATGTTTTATTATTGTCTTGATCACACACACACATAAAAAAATTTAGTCGTTATTGAAGTAATATACTCCAAGTACATATAGATATAATTATTATTAGAAAAATACGGTTTAATGAGAGACTCAAACGTAAACCGATACAATAATAGCGGTAAAGGAATTACGTTGTAATTTAAATAAGTAATAATCGTTGTCAATGAACTCCAAGAGCGAATTGCACGTTGTAATCGTGATGATCCTCCGTGTTGTCGAATGACAATATCTAATGGAATCGAGGTTTGACACGCGATCTGAAAAGTAAACAATATAAATGAAAATAAAATCCAAGATAACAACTAACGAAAAGCTTACAGTACCGTTTTGGAGGAACAGTGAGGGAGGGCAAGCATAGGCATAAAAGTAAACCAACAGCACAGAATTATCAACACGTCGTGAGTACAACAACAGAAGTGAAAATTTTGTAGCTTTACCAAAGACCGTGCACAATCTAAAATTTACAAATCACATTAATTAATACAGTCACTACCATAATGGGAACATAAAAAAAAAAAAAAAGATTTAAATATTTCATTTGTCCCACAATTATCCATTATACTTTTTAATAAATAAACATGTCATTGCTGTTATACATTCATCATTAGAGATATACATATAAACTAAAATTGCTGTTTATGTAATAAGATGAACTCCATTACACACAATTCTATAAATAATCCCATAACTGAATATAAATAAATATACACGTACGAAAAAATCAAAAACATTTGGATCTTATCGGCCGATGCAGTACACATTACAATGTAATCAACAACAGATGATAAAATAACGACCCAATAATTAAAGCAGGCAAAGTAATTAAATTTATATCAAATAAAAAAAGTCAAAATCAGTTACCTGTGTAATACAACCATTATGAATTAGAGCCAGCACTCTTCGGGTCGGTTGGTTGCAACTCAATCACAGTCAATCAGGCAAAACAGATGCACAGACTGAAAATTATAAAGTCAAATCAATTAATAATTCCATTATCATAATAAAAATAAAATATCTACAATATAAAGTATATAAGTGTAAAAATATATTTATATGTATGTATGTATGTATGTATATATATATATTAATATATGCAAAGTAAATCGATTAAAACGTATAAAGATGAACTCTATTTTAAGAAAAATCAATAGCAATAAATTTCTTTTGACAAATGAAAATAAATTACCCGTGCAATAAATCCAATAGCGATGACTTAGTTAGATCTCTAACTTAGTTATCCTGGCACAACAGTGTTGCAGTCTAAAAATTACAAAAACAAATTAAATCAATACTGCCATTTCCCTATTTGTATGTTGCATATTACTACATATTGCACACCAATAAATGAAATACAAATCAACCTAATGATTAACATATGCTAAATAAATTGATTAAAATGCAAAAGGACGAACTCGACTTTGAGAAAAGTAAATAATAATAAATTTTTTTTTTGTCAAATAAATTACCCTTGTTATTATAAATCCAATAGTGACAACAGCAAGCAGTGTCCAACGTATTCATACGGGAACAACAGATATAATCTAAAAATTACAAAATGAAAATAATTAAAATTACCATTAGCATAATAATAAAACTACAATATTTTTATTACAATTGCTGTGAAATTGTCAATAAAACATTTCAATAAGAAATAATCATAAAGGGGGAATCACAAATATAGATGTAGTACATGCGACAAAAAATTAATTAAAAAAAAAATAAGTATATATGTGTAAATAGAGAGAGAGAGAGATTATATAAACTAATGTAGTACAAATCAAATAAATGATTAAAATATGTAAAGTAAATCGATTAAAATGTAAAAAGTTGAACTCGACTTTGAGAGAAATAAAATCAAGACAATTAATTATTGTTTAATGCAATAAAATAAATTACCCTTGTAATAAATCTTAAACCAATAGCATCGATTTTCAGAATATTCATTCGGGCACAACAGATGCAGTCTAATAATTACAAAATGAAAATTAATTTATCGATGCCATTACCACCATAAAAAAAACCAAACTACATTAATTACTGACCAACGGATATTATTTAACAAATAAAAACGAATTACCCGTGTAATAAATCCGTTATCCATTAGAACCAGCACTTTTGGCCAACAGGCCGAGCCGTTATGGAAGCATACCACCTTGGGACGCAACAAACGCCGTCTAAAAACTATAAAATCAAATCGATGTCGTTACGACGATTATATATAAACGATTTTGAAATTATATATGAATTACTACAACGGTTGTCAAAACGTCAAACGCACATTTTTTTTTTTTTGTGTTTTTTAACGAATAAAAAGGCGTTACCCGTGTTAATAAATCCGTTTGTTAGATCGTTAGAGCCAGCACTCTCATTATCGAAGCAGTCCTCCGGGCACACGACAAACGCCATCTAAAAATTACAAAATCAAATAAAATAAGACCGTCACAATATCGACAATTGATAAACTGCGTTAATCGTAATCGCCGTGTAAAATTACCAACGGAGAGTTTCGATTAATATATATATATAATCGCAATAATAGTAGAAGTAGAAAATTTACAAAATCACATTAATAAACGAATACAGTCAATACACTATATTGAAATAACGACAGAATAAACGACGTACAAAACGGCGACGCGGTGATAACGACCGCGTTTGGGCGTCGGACGCGATGATAACGACGAAAAGGCGGGAATGCGAGCGGCCGAGTGGGAGGCGCGCTCCCCTATTTCGCGTCGTCTTCCGTTCCACGGAATCGCGAATAAAAAAAAACGGGGACGGCGAAAAATTTGAGCGGCGGTCGGAAAAGACGCGGGACCGTAAGCGCCGTCGAACGGTACGGGAACGGAGGCGATAGGAGAAAAACAGGAATTTTAATACGTAAAAAACGTAATATTTCTTCCAGGTATCTAGTGTATCTAGTGTCTAGTGTCTAGTATCTAGTATCTAGTATCTAGTATATCTAGTGTCTAGTATCTAGTATCTAGTGTCTAGTATCTAGTATATCTAGTGTATAGTATCTAGTGTCTAGTATCTAGTATCTAGTGTCTAGTATCTAGTATCTAGTATCTAGTGTCTAGTGTCTAGTCTCTAGCTATATACTAAAATCCAGCCCCTCATTATAGCTTCACCTGGAACAGATTTTACGTTTTTTCTGCTTTAAAATTCCGATTTATTTTTATTGCGGTCTCCACACAATCTCATATCCGCTATGTTGTATTTACAACTGGATCAACGACGCGGCTATCCCGGTATAGGCCACGGAAATCACGGTCCCTCCGCGGCTCCGGATGGCCGAAATCAAACAGTTGTACAGGAAGGTCTTGCCGCAACCTCCGGCTCCGGAAACGTAGAACAACTTGGGCAATCGACGCCTGGTGTCGCCGACCGCCCGCATGACGCGATCGTATATCGTCCGCTGTTGTTCGTTCAGTCGACCGACCAACTCGGCGACGTCTGCCGCCGCCGTCGCGTTGTCGGCTGGCGCGGCGTCCGGTACTAACAGAGCGCGATCGGGCTCGGGTAAACCGTAACCCGCGAGCGTCCTGTTCGAAGTGGCCAGGTGACGTTCCACGGCGGCCAAACACATGGCTTCGGATGTGTCGCGGTCTGCGCGTCGTCTGAAGTAATCTTCCATCAGATTGTCCTGTAAACACAACGAACGATTAATAATTAAATTCATCGCTCTTGCCGTTATTGCGCGAGCTATAAAAGAAAAAACGAAACAAAACCGTCCCGTGTACTTTGAATAGATATTGTCAAATAATCATTATTATTATCGTCTAAAATGAAATATTTATTATAAATAAAAGCAATTAAATAATAAATGAAATAAGCATGTCGTACACTGTAGTGATTTGCATACTTTGTTTTTTACCTCAACGTGTGAATACACGCTTTAATAAACATTTTATGAATTTATATACGGGGATCAAACACTATTGAAGAAACATCGGCTATAACAATGAAAAAATATTTGTAATGAACACGTAAATTAATGTTACGATTATATCGAATCGACGTGGAAAATTTAAATTTGCCAGTCAATGATACATAGCATGAAAAGTCGCGGCGTTGCAACAGTATTGAATCTACATATTTTTGCCGTTGTCCTATTTATTTACTTATTATTATTATCATCGTTATATGTGATCGATATTAATATGTTAATTGTAGCTATTAGTAAGAATATTATTAATAATAACGACAACAATAATAATTATAACAATCATTGTTATCGTTTTGTCCGTGAACAAACGGAATTTATAATTTTGAACTCTGATAGATATTCGTAAAATATTAATTATCCACACTAAAAGAACGCCGTCGCCATGCGAAAAAAAAAACAAACAGTAAATGTATATTAGTTAATGTGAACGGCCGTAAGGATCGATTGATTTGAATCGAGGTGGACTCGTTAATAATAACGGTAAAAATTGAATCCGCTTTGATTAAATTTAATTCGACGGTTATAGTCGTTTGAAACGAATAGTCATTACGAAATATTTATCTGATATGAATAAATAATGAATATTAAATTTAAATAAGCTTACATATTAGTTTCCTAAGTTTTTACAAACGAAATACGAAAAATATTTTAAAACTAAAGTCGATATAAAACTTGTAAACAATTTGTTAAGTGCACGTACGATAAACGTTATGGAGTCCGGTTACTTCGTCAATGTGAATTTTATAAATTTATGAGAACAACTAATAAAACGGTGCGGTGTAATTGTAATTGTAATTTATTACAAAAATAATAACTACCCTACGGTAATATTGCCGATAAATTAGTCGAGGAAAAATTTTCGCATCCATTACCTGTGGTACATCTGTCCGTGTGCGGTAAACACGCTGCCGGGCAACCGGCGGCCGGGCCGAGCCTCTATCGGCGGCGGATCGTTCACTATGAACGAAGGGAACGCCAGCGCGCTGTTGTATGGACGGATTTCCGCTCTAAAGGATCGCGATTGTGCCGAATAGCCGAGCATCAGGTCCTTCAACAGATCTGGAACAGGTAATAATACTTGGTCGTCCGCGAGGGCGACCAAACCATTAGAGCAACACAGAGAAAAATAAGACCGCGCATCGTTACTAATATTTAACCTTTCCACGCCGAAATGACGTGCGTTACAATGCGCGCAAACGTAATTCATTGGGCCAATGCAATTCTCCTCCGGTAAAACGTCTCGCACGTGAGCTATGAGTTCGACCGGTTGCACGGGTACAGCTTTAACAACACCGCCGGCTTGCTCTCGTTCCGGATTAGCACCCCGTCGATCGTCCTGTGCACGTAAAATTGGATTTATAAAACAGAGAATGTATATATACAATAAATATTTAAAATGCATTGTTATAAATATTAAATTTGTAACGGAATAATATATTTATATATTTAATTATTATATAATAATAACAATGAGCATAACAATAAAAATTATGAACAACAATATATATGTTGTTAAGTGATATTTTTGACATTTTGATTTTTTTAATGTCGAGTTAATATTCTGTTTAATCTTAAACAACATAAATCGTTTTCTGAGCACTGTTGTGCAGGCAGAGGTTATAAAACTCGTGTCATGTAAATATAAATGAATAAATGATTATAATAATTAATGGTGCTTAATGTCCAACTGAACTTCCAGAAATATTACGCAACACAATTTGTTATGCTCAATAAAATTGTAATTATCATCTGTCCCATTTGAATATTGTCAAACAAATGTGTGTGTGTATCTATATATGTTGCAATAAATAACACAAAGATAACACATTTTTAATAATTTGTAATAGTAGTTCCAAATGGAATTTAATAGTTTACAAACATTGGAAAAAAAAAATACAAAATAAATAGAAGATACGCCGTTCCACACTAAATAGGCAACACAACAGACGCGACGACCTACAGCGCTGTCGCTAAATGAACGTTTGTAATTTTTGTAAAAAAAAAAAAAAAGATAAAAAGATGTACACCGTATTATAATATAATGCACGTCACGCTATACAACAGATTCCGTTTTATTAAAGCCGAATGCTATATTTAATATACTATTTATTGTAATGTTCGAAATAACTAAACTCACTTCAGACGGAGCGACGTCGAGGGCTGGTTCGTTTTGAACTCCGACGACGGCGGCAAGCTATACACAACGGGATAGAAAAAAATAATAATAATTAAAAGTCTTTATTTCCGTCGTATTTCAAAGCGATTGAATAATTATTTTACTGACGTCGTCCAACCCGACATCGACGAATTCGGGCGACGGTTCGACGGGAGCCCCGACCACTTCGAACTGCACGTTAACAAAAAATAATATTATTTTAATTATTACTATAACACGACGTAATGAACACTACTCACTTCGAACGGATCGACGTCGACTATTTCGGGTGACGCTTCGGCTTCGACGACTTCGACCTTCGAACGTATTATAAGTATTCAAAAAGTTGTATATTAAATGTCTACATGAAAAAAAAAAAAAAACAATTTCGTACCATATCGTTTATATCGCCTACCGCCGCCTCATCATCAACGGCGATGCCGACGATTTCAACCTAAATGTATATACGACTAGTGATGTGCAAATTCCCAGGAATTTTATGATGGGAAAATTTCCGGAACATTCCTTATACCGGGAATTTATCGGGAATATTATAATTTTATTAAATTTTGTTCATATTTATTAATTTTGTTTCAATATTTAACTAAACTTATAGCTGTAAATGATCCATGGCCTATATTTTATACACAAAAATATTATTGGAGAAAAGTAAGACAATTGTGTAATAATTAGTAGAATTATTCTAAAAATATTTGATTTGATTAGGATTTAGCTACCTATAAATTTATCAATATAATGAAATTATGTACTAAAGGTTCAGTTGTTGATGCAAAGAATTGACTATAAGTAATTATTTAAACTGTTTGTATATATTTACATTAAACTAAATATGAAATTTTATGTTGAAACATTAGGAATTTTAAATATTTTATAACTAATTATAATTTTTGATTCTGTTATACTTTTCACTGTTTATATTTCAAATTAACTGTATGCTATGAATCATTTTATAGGCATCATAGTCTATGATGCCTATAAAATGCTTAAACAAGTTACCAAATTTAATACGTTATTTTTTGTTCACATTTTCCAGGTTTTTCAAAAGTAATAAAAGCAAAGGATAACTTTATTAACATAAATGTTTACTTATAAATGTAAATAACAACAAGATAACTTATTTCTTTTTGTTTTAAATACTCATTAAAGAAATCATTGTCACTGTCACTAGGACACCACTCTTCATCGTCGGACGAAATTAAACCATCAATTGACATTGAATTTTCATCTGACACAATTGATATATTAAGTGTATTTTTATCCATTTCATTAGGTTCACGGGGTTCGCCTTCATAATTAACATAAGTAACTTTTTTATTCTATTCTATATTTTGTCTCCAATAATGGGCAACAAAAGTTATTTTTGAAGCATTTGATGTTGTTAAACGGTTCCTTTTTTTGTGTGAATATTTGAGAATGTGCTAAATGAACGTTCAGTGGCTGCTAATGTAGCAGGAACAATTAATATTTTTTTTGCAATAATACATAAATGAGTACTTGAACAAAAACTCTTCCACCATATTAAAGGACTTATTTTCTCCACACATTTCCAAATAAAATTATTGCTTCATATATCTTGTCGAGATCTGTAATTTGCTATATCAGCTATTATTTGAGCACCATCCATTTTAAGAGAATCAGTCATATTATTTTGTATAGATATCATTTGATCAATAAACTCAATAGCTTTTAATACTTCTGAATTTGATAAATTACACCCTTGAGTTTTGGGATCCAACAAAGATGCAGCTAAGTGTAGAGGTTTAATAGTATTTAAATGTCTTTCTTTAAACTTATTCAGTATTATTTGCACTTTTTTAGTAGAAATAATCAGTGATTCTGAGATATAACTACAAAAAGTATTTTGAATTTCATAAAAAGCATCAAATACATGATTAATTATATTGCTGTCCCCTTCTAAAATTGTAATCCATTTTACAATAGGGTTAAGTAAATTAATAAGTTTATCGATTTTAGTCCGAAATACTGCATCATCTAAAATTAATTTATTTCTGTTTATTCCTATCATAGAAGAGCCAACAGCATGAACAGCTAATGTTTGTAATGATAATTTACATTCTTTCATTGAAGTTAACTAATCTTTCGTTAAAATAAGACCAACAATTCGAATATTTTTACCTGCCGGCATTTTAAAAGTATTTTGAAAAGTAAAATAACAAATAAAATAACTGTGAAAAACGATACTACTATAATCAATTTTAATCTAAGCCCTAATATATTGCTTATCAATAATATGTTGATAAACATATCAATGTAATCAAGATATAAATACAATATCGTTGTCTCTTTCACTAGCACTGCCATACTTTAGTAATTATAATAAATAAAATGTATTAGTTGTTATTAAAGAAATATTCCCGAGTGGTAATAGAATATTTCCGGAATATTCCTTATTTCCAGGAACGTTCCCTGGGGAATATTTCTTGTGGCACATCACTATTTGTTACACACCTTAACAATTGCGATTGGACAACACGCGGATACGGAATCTGATGGTTGTAAATAAATTGGAGACCGGCCAAACCCCGTGAACATATCAATACTGACCCTCCCCCCACGAATCGATTCGGTTAGGGATTACACGTTTGAAACAATCATAAAAACCATCAGATCCCGCGAACGCAATTATTAAAATATAGACTGTATGGAACTGTTTTACGTCCGACTGAGAGGGTCGAGCTGCTTCAGGATTGGCGACAATCACCTGAACATAATCATGAAATAAGATAATGGAATCCGGAACAACGAAATATATGTGTAGCGACTTACGGTGGGCACAGCGTTGCGAATGAGCACTCTGCGGACTGCGTTGCGACCGTAGTCGTTGACAGGGTCAAAGTGCCTGGAACAAATGAAAGCGCTCCGCAAGTTTACGGCCGCCGGATCGTAACCGCACGTCGCTACGAACGCCAACCACCTTTGGGTCCTTTCGACATCGCTGGGAAATCTGTGAACGTATAATTAGTAGATTTTAATAAGAGTGTCACCCGCGTGTAAACGCACACGTACGAACAACGGAAATAAGCCGTCGATACAAAAGTCGCGGGTTTTCAATTCGTTTAGGTTATGAGTACGTACAGTGGAACCTCGATTATCCGGGGTAATGACGGGGAGCGGGTCACACGGATAAATGAAAACCACGGTTGATCGAGACTTTTTATAATAATGAAATTTTTATTTAATTATAATAAGAAATGTAATTTATTTAATTTAATTAAAAAATGTTTTATATTAATACAAATGATGCATACATAATAAGTTATGAGGATGACGTTATTGACTTAAGAAAAGTAAGAAGTGATCAGCCTTTGTTTTTTTTGTTTTGAAATAATTGTCCTCACTTCACTTCTTATTTTTCTTAAGCCAATAACGTCATGGAAGTCAAAATCCTCCTGCTCGCAAAATTTCAAAAGGACATCAACTGCTTCCATTGCTTGGCTAGTCTGTATTTTTTCAAAACTCTCACTTTCATTATCACTCTCAGAAGAAGAATCAAGCTTTTGTGAGGTAGATAGTGTACTTGTACTGCCATAACGAGCTGCTATGTCAAAGTCACTTAAACGCTCAAATCCCTCTTCGTTATGATCTTTTTGTAGCCAATCAACAATATCGTCTTTATCAACGTTAGTGAAATCTGGAATAGATGTAGCAAGTTCAAGACAATCTTCTATATCTGTATCTTCGACATTTTCTTCGTCACCATAACCTTGATCTAAGATTTTCACCCAAGAAAGTCGTAACGTACTTGCAGGTACATTTTCCCAAGCATTACATACTGCGAAAATGGCATCTTTTATGGTCCACGTTTTCAAAAGTTCTTTCATTGAATCATAACAATTTTCTTGTAAGAGATAAAGGAGAAATATCTTTTTGTACTTTCGTTTCAAACAGGAAATCACGCCTTGATCCATTGGCTGTATTAAGGAAGTTACGTTAGGTGGTAGATAATAGACAAAAATTTGACCATCCATTGTTTTCAGGGTAGATTCTGAGGGGTGTGAAGGAGCGTTATCAAGCAGAAGAACAGCTCTTTTTGGTATACCTTTTTCATCTTGAAATTTTTTTACAGAAGGTACAAAAACGTTAAAATACCATTCACTAAAAATAACCTGGTTCATCCAAGCTTTTGGGTGGTGGTAATAATCACATGGAAAATATTTCATTTCGGTTCCTTTAAAAGATCTTGGTTTTTTAGCTTTTCCAATTACAGTTAATTTGATCTTATGTGTACCGGTTGCATTTGAACATGTCATAATAGTAAGTCGTTCTTTGCTAGATTTATGTCCAGGAGCTGATTTTTCAGATTGCGCGGCAAGTGTTTTTGAGGGTAACATTTTCCAGAATAGACCTGATTCATCTGCGTTGTACACTTGATCAGGGGACAGGTTCAATTTTGAAAGCATTGAATTGAATTCGTCATTAAACAGTGTTGCAGCAGTCAAATCTCCACTGAGACATTCACCTTGAATGTCCAGCTGTCTTATACCATGACGAGTTTTGAATCTAAATAACCAACCTTGTGAAGCATTAAAACTTTCCTCTATTTTCAAATTTTCATGAAACCATTTTGCTTTTTCACAAACTATTGGCCCAGAAATTGGAAGTCCTTCAATACGCTTCTGTTTAAACCATTCAAAAAGAGCAGATTCCATATCTGATAATGATGACTTTTTCATAGTTTTTCTCGTAGCTGATAATTCTGGACAAGATATGAACTTAAAAATTTCATTTTTTTGTTTGATTAAGTCACGAACTGTCTGTTGACCCACGCCAAACTCGTCTGCAAGTTTTTGTATACTTTCACCATGATCTACAGCTCGGTTAATAATCAACACTTTTTTCTCAAGAGAAAGAACGATACGTTTTCGTTTAACACTCATTATTAGATAAGGTAACGTCGCGAACGCTTATAGTAAACTGAAGGTGATACGATAAATACAATTTGTAATAATCTACAATATTGTTTATCTTGATATTGTTATCGCCATAATATGTACAATCCATAACTATTTTTAAATTTTCGGAAGAGTGAGCACGGTTATTCGCGAACACGGATAATCGAAGCACGGTTAATCGAGGTTCCACTGTACTTGTGTAGACTGACGCCGTCGGCCACAATTGCGCTGCACAAGTAACACGCGTGTACCATTTTAAATTATTAAATTAGTCTTTAGAATATATATATATATATATAAATTAGTTATCACTGTATATATATATATGTATATTAGTAGCGTAGGGAAAAACAAAAATACGAAAAATCCTTTTTTTGTGTAGTCAATACGCATAAGTGTATACATAAAAATGAAAATTTGGCTTTTCGATTGATTATAAATTTCGGATTTGTGAAATGATAACGCGACGATGCAAGTAATATCGGTAGGACGACCGAAACCGGGTCGTGGTCCGAGACACGGACGATAGAAAGTCGCGCGGTTCAAAGTTCAACTCGCGCGTGTGACGAAAAACTGCAGCGGCCGTGTTACCGCGGATTTCGCGTCGCGCGTAAAAATAATTGATTCGNAGATTTCGCGTCATGCGTAAAAATAATTGATTCGGTGTGGTTAGGGGCATTGACGTTTTACGAAAAACATCTTTTTGTAAAAGCGAACGCGGACCTCGGATGGTGGCGAGTGTCTTAGGGTTCGGCTAAATAAGTGAATAGCCCTATTCGATCGCGTCACAAAAATCGGCGACGGGATCTGATTGAACTCGGTTTAAACGCTGACGACTCTCGGAGATTATAAAGTGACGGAGTCCAAAGTCCGACTTGGGAGTGGCAAAGAATTCCCGGACTGAAAAATCTGTTAGCGTTATATCACAGTTGATTCAGGTATTCAGTCAACATGAAACAGGTGTTCGTGAAATGCAACATTTTTACAGTGTGCGGCACAACGGCACAACATACTGTAAGAACTAATAAAAAGAAGAAGCGCAAGGGTCCAAAAAGTAAGTGCGCTTATTAATTTATACTTTTATTAATCATGCACCCATATCGTATTGATGACGGATGATATTCATTTTCGCAGTGTGCTGGAGGTGCAAGAGTGGTGGCCACTTGAATCGGGAATGCCCGAGTAGTTATACATAAAACTACGACTTATATCTGTGTATTAAAAAAACGGTTTTTTTTTTTTAGAACGCAAAACAGTACCACCACCTCCACCACCACCACCACCTAACCTACACAACCAACAACATTCGAAACGGAGCGACGGGCTCGCCGCAATGCGGAGGAGGAGGTCGAGCGATTGAGGTTGCTATTGCAAAATGCCACAACGGCGGCCTCCTCGTCCTCCTCCTCCTACACCGAAGACTGCGGCGGATCGGGTGGTCTAAGGTATGAAATACACACGTACAATAGAGGCAGAGCTGATAAAGATTGATTTTTCAAAAAATCAAATTGTTTAATAAAATAATATAGAATTAATTTTTCGTTCAAAGCTAAGGATATTTATTTACGGTAAACCAATAATAGCTGATTAAGTAGAGTACGCGAAAGTTTATTATTAATTCTTAGTGCTACGTTCTGCCTCTTGCATTTATTTATCTTATATTGTTACAATAGATGCATAACGATATGCGTGTTTTTTTGTTTCAGAATCGAATTAAACAATTATATATTAATCACAAATATATGAAATAAAAATAAACGTACAATTAAAAACGTGTTGTTGATTTATTTTCATGTTATCATATATAATAATAATTACAGTGTTCGACGATTGTGAATGGGGGTAGTAAAATGTCAATTGAATAACGGTATAATTAGAAAAAAAATTTTCACAAAAGATTATACAATAATTATGCAACATATTACAATGGTTAACAGTTAAATGGGTCCTTCTTTAAAATAAGATAAATCAAAAATGGTTAGAGTCCGTTTAAACCGTATGATAAAGGAACAGGTCGACATGTACAGCACACGACTTTCGCTTGACTATATTACATAAGATGAATTTTATTTGTAAGTTGAAAAAAAAAAATTATATAGAATATATCGAATACGCGAAAATAAACTGTAAGCGAAATATTGAATGAGATAATCCTAACGTGTGTGTACCTTAAGTGAAATGATTAGTCTAAATAGTTAAATAATGTGGTAAAAAATTGATATTCATGATTATTATTAATTTATTTTGATTGCATGAATAAGCACACGTAATGGTATGGAATAATTGCTCGGAGCAATTAAAAAAAAAAAAAAATAGTTCAAAGAAAATATATATAAAAATACAAAACGATATATATATATATTTATATATGCTTATGGCAAGTGCAGAAATCATTGTAGAAATGTAGAACACAACAAAAAGAAAATCACGGTTGACATATATGAGAGAAAAAAATATATTTACAGGCGAGATATTATTTGTCTCGCTGTTAAATGTTTTCGTTGTTAACATTACAAACTCGATGTAAACAAAANTTGTAAACAAAATCTTATCGAATTGGGGATTGATAAAATACCTCAGTGTTGTACGGCAATGGTATTTACTCTAGAGAAATCAAAGACTCGAAATCAAGCATAAATATTTTTTAATTTAATAGTTTGATCAATGATGCATTGTTAGTTTAATTATTTGACATTATAAATATTTTAAATTATCGACTTCGATTTTAATGTGTTTTTCCATACTGAAATAATGAGCGTTAAAAAATTTCAATGTAATTTTCCACGCAGGGAACAATAAAAATACATGTTAATTGTTACTACTGAGGGGGAGTGACATCGAAATGGTCTATTAAAAAAGATAATATCGAAGTACGGTTGATAGAAGTCTACTGGCGTTTTCGATGAGCTCCAAAAGAGAACAACGCACAGCGATCCGTGTCTAACAGCCAGACGTTACCGGGTCGATCGATAACAACAATGTACGCCGTGGGTACGAAAGAATTGAAAACGGTGAGATATCCCAGGGCCTGCACGGTCTGAAATTCATAAATCCCATAAATTAATACAATCATTAATATTATGTAATCATCAAAAAAGTAAATATTTAATTATTGCACCATATGTGTACGACTGTATAATTGTACAACAATCTTAAACGTTACAATACACAATTGGGATAGAACACCACAGAGACGTTCAAGATTGTGAATAAATAAATATGCAAACAAAAATTAAAATAATTTACAAAACACATTAATTAATGTGTTTTGTGATGACTGCATTAGTCGTCTCCGCAGTAAATAAATAGTTAACTATTGCAATTTCTGTTTGTCAAGACAGTGTAGTCATGTACACGTATTAATAAGTGAAGAGATGTTTGCGAGTGTGAATACTATAACAAAAATTGAAATTTTATATAAAAAAAAAAAAAAAAATCGAATTATTACCAGACTAATAAATCTGTTGACGATTAGAGCCAGTATACTTGGTCGGCAGGCCGAGCCAATATCGAAGCAATTCCCAGGATCTGAAAATTACAAAATCATATTAATCAATACTCTCATTACCATGATTATGTAAACGATTTTAAAATTATAACATAATTATTGCAATAGCTGTGAAATTGTCAATCGGGGGACTTTCAATAACAAATAATCATAGAGGATACCACAAATATAAACATAGTACACGCAAACAAAAAACTGATTAAAAAAAAAAAAAAAAGTATATAAATGTAAATATATATGGATTGTATAAACTGATGAAAAACATATTGCAGCAATAAATGAAATACAAATCGAACTAATGATTAAAATATGCAAAGTAAATCGATTAAAATGTATAAAGAAGAACTCTATTTTGAGATACTCGAGAACACCACAAAGACGTTCATGAGTGTGAATAAATAAACATGACAACAAAAATTAAAAATGTATGATTAATTTAGTTAATTTAGTTCAATATACAACACATGGTGTAGTCACCAATAGATAAAACACTGACCGACTAATTTTAATTAACAAATGAAAATGAATTACGCGCGTAATAAATCCGTTATCCATTAGAACCAGCACTTTTGGCCAACAGGCCGAGCCATTATTGAAGCATTCTTCAGGATACAACAAACTCCTTCTAAATATTACAAAATCAAATTAATCAATACTGCCTTTACCATAATAATAATTATATATATCTACAATATTATTATTACAAATGCTGCGAAATTGTCAATAAAACATTTCAATAAAAAATATTCATTTAAAAAAAAAGGAATACATGTATATATATATAGAGAGAGAGAGAGAGAGAAAATATAGTATAGACTGATGTAGCACACATTGCAAAAATAAACAAAATACAAATCAACATATGCCAAGAAAATTAATTTAAATGTAAAAAGACGAACTCTACTCTGAGAAAAGTAAATAAAAATAAATTTTTTTTTGACAAAAGAATTACCCGTGCAATAAATCTAAAACTATCAACAACAATCTCCGGCACAGTCATGAGAGCACAACGGATACCATCTGAAAATGATAAAATCGAATTCACTAAAACTGCCATCACTATAATATAACTACAATATATTATTACTACAATTGCTATGAAATAGTTAAAAAAAACATTTCAATAAGAAATAATCTTAATGGTATTCACAAATATAATAAAAAAAAGTATATATATATACATCTATATGTATAGAGAGAGAGAGAGAATATATAGACTGATGAAGTACATATTGCTTCACCAATTAACAAAATACAAATCCACCTAATGATTAACGTATGCTAAAGAAATGGATTAAAATGCAAAAGGATGAACTCTATTTTAAATAAAGTCAATAGAAATAAATTTCTTTTAACAAATGAAAATGAATTACCGGTGCAATAAATCCAATAACGATGACTGCCATGAATCTCTAGCTTAGTCGTTATACTGGAACCACAATGGTAGCACAGTCTAAAAATTACAAAAACAAATTAAAATTTAATACAGCCATTACCATAATATATTATATAATCTACAATATTTTTATTGTAATTGCTGTGAAAAAATAATAGTAATAAAAAATGTATTTATATAAATATATAGATTGTATAGACTGATGTAGTAGTACATTACGCACCGATAAATGANTTATTGACTGATGTAGTAGTACATATTGCACCAATAAATGAAATACAAATCAAACCAATGATTAAAATATGCAAAGTAAATAGATTAAAATGTAAAAAGATGAAGTCTATTTTGAAAAAAGTCAATAGTAATAAATTTTTTTTAACAAATGAAAATGAATTACCTTTGCAATAAATTCAATAGCGATGACTGCCATCAATGTCTAGCTTAGTTATCGTGGCACAACAGATACCGTTTAAAAATTACAAAATCAAAAATTGATTAAAACTGCCATCACCATAATATAATAATAATAATAATAATAAATAATATTAATATATATAGAATATTGTTATTGCAATTGCAATGAAATTATCAATAACACATTACAATAAGAAAAAATCAAAAAGAGAATCACAAATATAATTGTAGTACTCACAAACAAAAAATTAAAAAAAAAATGTATATATATACAGAGAGAGAGAGAGAGAGAGAGATTATATAGACTGATGTAGTAGTACATATTGCACACCAATAAATGAAAAGAAATCGAACTAATGATTAAAATATGCAAAGTATATCGATTAAAACGTACAAAGATGAACTCTAAATTAAGAAATGTGAATAACAAAGATTATTTTTTAAAAAATTACAAAATCAAATTAATTTATACTGCCATTACCATGACTATATCAATAATTTAAAAACTATATCGTTATTACCACAATTTAATAATTACAATATAAAAAGATAAACTTTACTTTAAGAAAAGTCAGTAACAAATAATTTTTTTTTAAAGAAATTAAAACTAATTACCCTTGTAATAAATCCGTTATCCATTAGAACCCCAATTGGTCCATAGGCCGAGCCATAATTGAAGCATTCCTCAGGATACAACATACTCCTTCTAAAGATTACAAAATCAAATCAATTAATACTGCCTTTACCATAATATATGTAATATAATATAACATATTATGAATTAATCTAAATTAAATATATTATATAAAAAATAAATTTTTTTTTGACAAAAGAATTACCCGCGCATTAAAACTAAAACTATCAACAATCTCCAGCGCGGTCATCAGAGCACAACAGTTACCATCTGAAAATTACAAAATCAAATTAATTAAAACCGCCATCACCATAATATATAATAATATATTATATCTACAATATTATTATTGCAATTGCTGTGAAATTGTCAATAAAACATTTCAATAAGAAATAATCATAAAGGCAATCACAAATATAAATGTAGCGCACGCGACAAAAAATTAATTAAAAAAAAAAAAGTATATATGTGTAAATATATATATAGAGAGAGAGAGATTATATAAACTAATGTAGTACAAATCAAATAAATGATTAAAATATGTAAAGTAAATGGATTGAAATGTAAAAAGATGAACTCGACTTTGAGAAAAATAAAATTGTGACAATTAATTTTTGTTTAATGAAATAAAATGAATTACCCTTGTAATAAAACTAAAATCATCAGCAATTTCCAGCGTATTCATCGGGGCACGACAGATGCAAGTCTAAAAATTACAAAATAAAATTAATTTATCAGTGCCATTACCATTTATTTAAAAACTATATTAATTACTGACCGACTAATATGGTAAAAAAAAAAAAAAAAATGAATTACCCGTGTAATAAATCCGTTATCCGTTAGAACCGATTGGCCTACAGGGCGAGCCATTATTGAAACATTCCTCGGGATACAACAAACGCCGTCTAAAAATTATAAAATCAAATCGATTAATACTGGCGTTACAACGATTATATAAACGATTTTGAAATTATATATATTAATAATTACAATTGTCGTGAAAACGTCAGACGCGCAGGTTTTTCGTTGTGTTTTTTAACGCAAAAAAAAAAACGCGTTACTCGTTTGATAAATCCGTTTGTGAGATCGTTAGAGCCAGCACTCTCGTTATCGAAGCAGTCCTCCGGGCACACGACAAACGCCGTGTAAAAATTACAAAATCAAATCAAAACACAATATCGACAATTGATAAACTGCGTTAATCGCAGTAATCGCGGTGCAAAATTACCAACGGCGAGTTTCGATTAATGTATATATAATATTAATTTAATAAATATTGTTCGTCTACAGGCTCCTAAATACCGGTTGGCCTGATTGACTTAGGACTTGAATTCAAGGAAACACCAATAAATTATTAAATAAGAAACTCGAAAGGAATTTGTCTATAATAACAAAATTAGTTTAATTAATAATAAACTTTATGGTTGGGCGTCCCCACTTACATTAATAATGATAACTAAATAATACACTGCAATAAAATAAGTACAAATATAAATTTTATGTGCTATAGACTACAATAATCTGACCTGGGCAGACATCAAGGATTGGATTATAACTGTTATATTCAACCAACTTCAATCGTTTGAATGAAACAAAACACGAGTAAACTATAATGATCACGCGCCCGGTAAATCCACCGAATTCACCTTTACATTACGATACCGCAAAGTCGCGGAAAAAACTCGTGGCGGCGCCAATGGGTCTAATCACTAGACCATACAATGGTTGACTGACTAGATAAGGCGACGACTTACCGGACAGCGAACGGCATCCCCACTTACTATATGTAACCGGTTCCATTCGGGCCGCAAGTTGAACACAACCACATAACTTGCCGCAACAAATATAATATATAAGATTAATAGAAAATTTATACAAAATCACATTAACGAATTAATAAATATACAGCCACTTCTAACAATAGAGAAATAAACGACGACGCACAAAACGGCGGCGCGGTGATAACGAACACGGTGATAAGGACGAAAAGAGGCCGAGCGGGAGGCGCGTTCCCCTATTTCGCGTTGTTTTCCGTTCCACGGAATCGCGAATTTAAAAAAACGGGTACGACGAAAAATTCGAACGAAGAGAGGAAAAGACGCGAAACAATAGGGGCCGTCGAACGGTACGGGACGGAAGACGATAGGAGAAAAACGGTAATTTTAACGCGTAAAAAACGCAATATTTCTTCCAGGTGGAGCTTATTTAGAGGGGCTGAGAAAATAGTATATAGCTGGAGAAGAAAATAGTATATAGCTGGAGACTAGAGACTAGAGATTGATAATATACTTAATATAAATATTTCGAATTATAGTAAACAAATTTTATTTATGAAAAAACTTTGTGAAATTTATCAGTATAATCGATTTTTAAAAATAAATAAATGCATTGAAGGGTTAAGACATAATGACAATTTAAAAATTATACTTACAATTAAATGACTGTTGAAAATACACAAGAATGGCTGTGAAAAACAGTAGTAGTATATGATGAATAGCACCGTAAAAACACCAAAAAGAGAATGAACAGATAATGGGTTATTTCTACAGNAGAATGAACAGATAATGGGTTATTTCTACAGTTATATAGTAAAATTTATATTTTTAAGGACAATGAAGTTAATTGTTTGGGATAAAAGTCCCTATGAATTCAATATCTTACTAGTGGGGATCAATAAATTGCTTACATAGATTTACAATGTTGCAATGTAAAACGTAATTTAACGTTAAAAAATGTATAGAATATTTACT
>NW_026099573.1:39619-46728 GCF_025091365.1 Daktulosphaira vitifoliae
GAAACATCATCAAACTACGTTCTAAGTAAGAAAACACTTAAAATTACTGAAAAACAACATATTTATACATAAAACAATTTGGAAGTCGAAAAAATTAGAGAGTCGACGGAAAATTGAAACATCATTNACAATTTGAAAGTCGAAAAAATTAGAAAGTCGACGCAAAATTGAAACATCATCAAACTACGTTCTAAGTAAGAAAACCCTTAAAATTACTGAAAAACAACATATTTACACATAAAAACAATCTGAAAGTTGAAAAAATTTGACAGTCAACGAAAAATTGAAATATCATTAACCTACGTTCTAAGTAAGAAAACCCTTAAAATTTAAGAAAAACAACTTTTTTACACATAAATAGACTTTGAAAGTCGAAAAAATTTGATAGTTGACCAAACATTGAATCATTATTAAACATAAATCTAAATGAAAAACAACTTAAAATTACAGAAAAACAACATATTCATACATAAAAACAATTTGAAAGTCAAAAAAATTAGACAGTCAACGAAAAATTGAAATATCATTAAACTACGTTCTAAGTAAGAAAAAACTTGAAATTTAAGAAAAACAACTTGTTTACACATAAATACAATTTGAAAGTCGAAAAAAATAGATAGTTGACGAAATATTGAAACATCATCAAACTACGTTCTAAGTAAGAAAACACTTAAAATTACTGAAAAACAACATATTTATACATAAAACAATTTGAAAGTCGAAAAAATTAGACAGTCAACGAAAATTTGAAATATCATTAAACTACGTTCTATGTAAGAAAAAACTTAAAATTTTAGAAGAACAACTTGTTTACACATAAAAACAATTTGAAAGTCGAAAATATTAGAAAGTCGACGGAAAATTGAAACACCATCAAACTATGTTCTAAGTAACAGAACACTTAAAATTAAAGAAAAATAACTTTAATAACAGACGTTCGGCCTTATCTTTTTGACTCATCACTGATTCGGCGAACTTCAATTAGTTACTTATTATACTTGATTGTGATAGTGGACTGTATATGTGATAAAGAGGTAAAGAGAGGTGAATATTCAAGGTAACAAGTGATTCAATGAACAAAGTAAATTTATTGCAATGAGCAAATTATAAAAGCAACAGTTAGTACAGACTTAGATTCAATTATATTAACAAATTAAATTAAGTAGCTAGTAGAGATTGGGTAAAAAAAATGTACAAATGTTATTAGTGTTAACAAAATTAAGTAAGGGATAATAAATAAAATTGTTCAAGAGAATTAATTGAATTAAATAGATACAACAATTCTTAACAAAGTATGAGTTAATAACAACAGCTGGACAAAACTTATAGTTCAATAAACAAAGGACAGAATTAATCTTAATCGTAAAATGACCAGTGGTCGATTAAATTAAATTGTAATAATAATGTAAGAAGCAAATAATTTCATTAAACAATAGACAGTCAACTCAGATACAATATTAAATGAGCAGCTCAACTATTTAATTATTTTAAATTATGTAGACTTATGGACTGGATTTGCTGTGTACTACAACATGAATAACTGTAAGATCATGTGCGACAACAATAAGCAAATATATCTAGTTCCAAGCCAAAACACTATTATAAGTAAACATAAAATTACTAGAAACTTAACTGCACTTTGAACTTAACTAAATTATAAATTTAATCTTACTGGACAATTATACCAAGGGGTTCGCACTTTAACATTCTCTTGAGAGTGGTTTAATTAAAATGGTTTTATTAAGACGAGCAAGCATAGAGTTAATATATCCAAAGTTTTTAATACAAATTGACACTGTGCCCTATGGTCAATAAGAGCTAATGTGCGAACCACAAGGTCTATAGATAACAAATATTAGATTAAATATTGAAATTCTTACCAATTAATAGTTTATAAATTTGATCTTGTATTTCACTGCCGGTACAAACGGCTAACAATCGTATTTACGAAACACAACAACAAAAGACGAAATATTAGTAATTACACAATGAAAAAAAGAAATTACAACAGTTTTAGGTCATGAGTAACAACTTTAGGATGANAAAAAAAAAAAAAAAATTATAACAGTTTTAGGTTATGAGTAACAACTTTAAGATGACGAGAGCGAGAAAAGACGCGTTTAACAAACAAAAAAAAATAAACAAGCGACGGATCTCGAGAGAGTGAAGTACAAACCCATAACGGCCAAGCGTCCGATGAGTAGAGTGTTATCACCAGCTGATACACTATCAATATGACCAACTTGAGCGTTCACCCGAACAGCCGTCATTATTGTGGGCCACCCTGGAACTGCTGTGAGACATTACTTCAGGGTGGCCCACGCCGTCTTGATAATTCACTCCACCACGTTGCGAATCAGCACGAAATTAATCAATAGCTGATTCGCAACGTGGTGTGGCCCCCTCCAGTTAACCGGATCCCAGAGTGGGAACCGTTAGGGAGGACTGCCAAAATAACTGACACGACATGTAAAATTACACAAAAATGAGAA
Source organism: Daktulosphaira vitifoliae (assembly GCF_025091365.1). Lineage (NCBI taxonomy): Eukaryota > Metazoa > Arthropoda > Insecta > Hemiptera > Phylloxeridae > Daktulosphaira > Daktulosphaira vitifoliae. The sequence continues at coordinate 42,112 of NW_026099573.1, forward strand.
CCTAAGGCACTGGCCTAAACCAGCGCCTCAGGTCCTCCTGTGCCGGGCGGCGTGGCTGTCTCTGTCTCAGGCGTTCCGCTTCCTCCTTCTTCAATAAGACGGATTCGACGAACAACTGGACNCTATAGATAACAAATATTAGATTAAATATTGAAATTCTTACCAATTAATAGTTTATAAATTTGATCTTGTATTTCACTGCCGGTACAAACGGCTAACAATCGTATTTACGAAACACAACAACAAAAGACGAAATATTAGTAATATTAGCCTCGCACCGGAAGAGGGTGTGCAAAGCACTATCAGCCTTTCCCGGGCGATCCGAACAGTGGTCGCACGTCGGCGCGACTGCTTTACAAATACGGTGTAAGTACTCGTTAAAGCAGCCGTGGCCGGACATCACTTGAGTGAGACGATAAGTCATCTCACCATGAGTCCAGTCCACCAACCTGTCCAGCCCATCGGGTCCTATGAGGGACCTGGTCTATTCGCCTCTCGTCGTTTCCTCCGAGAAGCGAGTCCGCCACCGGAGCATGGTCATCTGCCTGAGCGCTAGTCCGAAGGAGGCACCCGAAACGCGTCCAGCGCTCCTAGGATGTCTGACCATCGCACAGAGTTGAACGCGTTTCGGATGCCCAAGCTCACCACCACCCCGAAACCCTGCTCAGTTTTGGCCCTGAGTGCCAAATCCCTGAAGAGGGAGGCCGCATCATCCGTCGACCTCCCCCTCCGGAAGCCGAACTGGCCATCGGCCAGTCCGCCGACGTCGGCCAGGTGGGCTTCGATCCGGGTGACGAGCAGCCGCTCGAGGATCTTCCCCAAGTCGTCCAACATGCAAAGCGGTCGGTACGATGAGGGGACACCCTCGGGCTTGTCACCCTTCCTCAGTAGCACCAGCCTTTTTTTTTTTTATTAACGGCCGTCATTATTGTGGGTCACCCTGGAACTGCTGTGAGACATTACTTCAGGGCGGCCCACGCCGTCTTAATAATTCACACCACCACGTTGTGAATCAGCCCGAAATTAATCAAGAGCTGATTCACAACGTGGCCCGTTGCGCTGCGCTACAGTGTCGGTGTGATCGGGCTCTACGGGGCTACGAAACGTCGGCACGAGCGCAGTTTCCCTAGCTCGGGTAATCAGGCGCGTCCTCAGGTTGCGGATAGAGGAATGGCCTGCAGATATGCAGGTTAGCCGCGAAATATGCAGTCCATTAATTTGGACTGACGAATAAGCGGTCGCGGACAGCGAGCCGCCCAAACGCTTGTTAATCCTGTAGATATACAGAATAGCCGTGAAATAAGCCTTTATAAGGACGAATAAGCGGTAGCGTTTGGGTGAGAACGGAGTTAAACGGCAACCCAACCAGTGAAGTTAGCCCCAGATGCGTCTCCTAAAATCTCTATATTGGAGAGATTACGGTGCGCATCAAAGGATGGTTCGGCAAGGGTGGGACCTTCGGGTCCAACCATGGATGTGATTTGTGAGGTAGTTGTGGCGGAGATGGGGGAGGAGGATTCCTTGCGTCCCAAACGCAAGGAGATCTGCCCAACGATCTGCCCCTCTACCATCACATTGGAGGACACTCCGCCCCGTGCGGTTGCACCGATGCCGGTGAATCCTCCGAAGGTCATGGCCAAGAAGCCCAAGATGGTGCCCCTGACGGCAATTGACTTGTTCAATGCTGACGGATACCAAAAAGGGTAATTGGTCGGACGAACGAGGTGTTGTTGACTGGGCTGGATCTAGCCAGGGAGCAGGCGGGGCAGCTCTCCGACGTGATTGAGGTGTATCTACCACACAGGCAGGTGGTGAAGATGGCTATGGCACTTATAGAAAGCGTAAGAGCCCTGGCCGATCTTCAGCTGACTAGCACGCCGGAGGGAAAATCACCTGCACCAACGTCGGAGAGTCGGGTGTGCCTCCAGGACGGTGCATCCCAGACGGACTACTGATGGATCACTCACGGCCCACCATCTAGGTCCGTCGGGAACGCAGCGTCCCCCCTACATGGCGGTGAGATAGCAGTGGGTGCGCTTCCGCTTGCCGTCGCCGCCGTTGCCAAGAAGAGTAGGAAGAAGAAAAAGGGGAAGAGGAAAGACGCTGCGTGTCCTACTGCGGCCATCGCAGCGCCCATGCCACTCAGAGGTGCGGCTCCCCCTTCTTTTCCAAGCGCTCCTCCCACCACTCCAACCCCCGCTACACCACCTTTTGGTCAGAGGTGGTAAAGTGGCGGGGGGCCAAAAGGGTGGAGAGAGTGACGACGGCTCGCAAGGCGGAGGTCCCTGTTGGGGCCAAGCCTAAACCGCCGCCAACGTCCCGAGGCCCGAATGCCGCCCAGCTTAGGGCAAAAGTTCCGAGGACGGAGGCGGTGGTGATTCCCGTTTCGCTGCGCTACAGTGTCGGTGTGATCGGGCTCTACGGGGCTACGAAACGTCGGCATGAGCGCAGTTTCCCTAGCTCGGGGAATCGGGCGCGTCCTCAGGTTGCGAATAGAGGAACGGCCTGCAAATATGCAGGTTAGCCGCGAAATAAGCAGTTCATTCATTTGGACTGACGAATAAGCGGTCGCGGACAGCGAGCCGCCCAGACGCTTGTTAATCCTGTAGATATGCAGGATAGCCGTGAACTAAGCCATTATGGACGAATAAGCGGTAGCGTTTGGGTGAGAACGGAGAGCCTTGGTTTACACAACCAGTGAGTTGGCCACTCACTGGCCGAAGGGAACGGCTATGAGGGCAGCCCCCTCATTAAATTATTTTTATGAATAATGGAAAGTAAAGAGACAACGGTTACTGCATCAGGAGTATCGGATGCCCCAGTGCCGGCGGTTGGTGGGGGGTGTACCCACCAGGTGTCGTTATCAAACGAATACACGTCAAATGCAGGAGTGTTGAGGCAGGCTCCTGCAGCCAACCACGGGGTTGGTACTGCGACTGCAGGGAGTGGTGGTGACCAAGCCTCTCCCATCGGTGAAATAGCCGGGAGGATATTGGCAATGGACAGCTTGGATACTGGAACGGAATTGACGTCGGCCACTTCCCTGGATGCGTCTCCAAAACCCTCCATATTGGAGAGATTGCGGAGCGCGTCTAGGGGTGGTTCTACAAGGATGGTTCTTTCGGGACAGACCAATGTGGTAGACAGTGTGGTAGAGGTGGCGGTTCTGGGGGAGGACGAACCCACCACCATTACGCTGGAGGATACCCCACCTAGAGTGGCCATCCCCATGCCGGAGACGCCTGCTCCGGTACTGGCCAAAAAACCCAGTTTGGTGACCCTGACAGCACTGGACTTGTTTAGCGCGGACAGGTCACCAAATAGGGTGGTTGGCCGGTCCGACGAGGTGCTGTCGGTTGGGTTGACCCTCCTCGGAGAACAAGCGGGGCAACTAGAGGACGTATTGGTGGTGTACTCCCCGCACCGCTGTGTGGTCAAGTTGGCAAGGGCCCTCATAGACAGTGTTAGGGCCCTCGCTGATCTTCACCTGACTCGCATGCCGGAGCGGCAGTCACCGACAACAGATCCTGGTGCCCCGGTGACCAAAGTCGACGTGTCGTCCCAGACGGACTACTGGTGGGACACTTATGGCCCACCATCTACGGCCGTTGAGGTCACGTCCCTTTCCCTCCGTATGAGCGACGTTGGAGCGGGCACGCTCCCGCCTGTCCCTGCCGCCTAGAAGCGGCGGAAGAAAGGGAAGAAGAAGAAGGAGGGGACGGCAAAGAACGATGTGTGTCCACCTGCGGACATCACAGCGCCCTTGCCGTCAAGTGGTGCAGCCCCACCCCCTCCTTGTCCAGCTCTTCCTGACAGCTCTCCAGCCCCCGCTCCTGCCACCATGTGATCAGAGGTGGTAAAGCGGAAGGGAGCCAAGAGAGTGGAGAGAGCAACAGCGGCTCCCAAGGCGGAGGTCCCTGGTGGGCCCAAGCCTAAGCCGCCGCTACTGTCCCGAGGCCCGACTGCCGCCCAGCTTAGGGAAAAAGTTCCGAGGACGGAGGCGGTGGTGATTGGACCACTCAAGGAGGGGCAACGGTACGCCGCGGTCATAAAGACCGCGATGGCTGCCGTTGACCTCAACGCACTTGGGGTCCAATTGGCGGGCACCAGGCGGACCCGTACGGGTCGACGGATGACGCGGCCTCCCTCTTCAGGGACTTGGCCCTCAAGGCCAAAACTGAGCAGGGTTTCGGGGTGGCGGTGAGCTTGGACATCCGAAACGCGTTCAACTCCGTGCGATGGTCACACATCCTCGGAGCGCTGGACGCGTTTCGGGTGCCTCCTTACCTCGGGCGGATGATCGGGTCGTACTTTAGCGATCGGGTCATCTCTTACGAGAGCGCCGCGGGCCCGAGAATCAGACCTGTTACGGGAGGCGTCCCGCAAGGGTCAGTTCTCGGACCTCTGCTGTGGAACATCGCGTACGACGCGGTGTTCCGCGTTCCGCTACCGCCTGGCGTGCGCGTCGTCTGCTAAGGGTCCCCGGTTTGGGCGGATACTCTTGAGTATTCGTCCAAAAACCGTGAAGCCCTGCTCAGGGTGCAAAGGCGGGCGGCGATCCGGACAGTTTCGGCTTACCGAACGGTGTCCGGAGTGGCGGCGGGTATCCTGTCGTCA
>NW_026099573.1:48667-53510 GCF_025091365.1 Daktulosphaira vitifoliae
TGGACCGGTCCGGCAGAGCGGCGATCGGCGTGATGGACCGCGGCCTGACGGTCGCGGACATCGAGTCGGGCGACGGTTACGTAGTGGCGAGGATAGACGGCATGGACGTCTTAAGCTGCTACGCGCCGCCCAGCTTGCCGATCGCCAGACTCCTCGAGTCCGTGTCCTCCAGCCTACTGGCGAGGAGACTCGGTCGCCCGCGCGACGGCCGCGGGGAGCTCGTGGCCGGGGACTTCAACGCTCACTCTCCGGTCTGGGGGTCGGCGGACACGAATCAGCGTGGCGAAGAACTGTTGGATCTGATGTCGGCCCTCGGGCTGGTGTCGGCCAACAGGGGATCCACCCCGACGTTCGAGGGTCACTCCTCGAGCTCGGTGGTGGACGTCACGCTGGTGTCTCCGTCGCTGCACCCGCACGTGACCGGCTGGTCGGTTCTCCCGTACAGGGAAAACCTCAGCGACCACCGGTACATCGTGTACGAGTGCGGCGATGGCGGCCGTCCCCCTCGAGCCGTGCCCCGCGTGCCGTCTCGCGGTGGGCGAGTGGGCTGGCGAGTCGGACCGGCCACGGACGTCGACGCTTTTGAGACGGGCTTACTGCTCGCTCAATGGTCGGCGCCCGCGGTACCGGACCGGCGCGTCTCCGCGAGCGAAGCGGCGGAAGAGTTGGACCGGAGGGTGGTCGCAGCCTGCGACTTCGCCCTCCCGGCCAAACGACCGCCGTCGACTCGCGGACCGCCAGTCCACTGGTGGAACGCCGAGGTGGCGGCCAGGCGTGAGGAGTGCGTCAGAGTCAGGAGGACTATGACGCGCTCCAACCGTTGGCCGCGGGACCTGGAATCCCCGGACCCGAGGGAGGCGCTGAGGTCGGCCCGCAAAGAGCTGAAGCTCGCCATCAGGCGGGCCAAAGCGAAATGCTGGGCCGAACTCGTAAAGTCGGTGGACCAAGACCCGTGGGGGAAACCCTATCGGGTCGTAATGCGGAAGCTCCGCGGTCCACCAGCTTCGGGTCAGCTGGAGGCGGAAGTGCTGGAAAGGGCGGTAGACACGCTCTTTCCGACACATCTGCTGGGAACACAGCTCCCGGCCCCGACGGGATTCCAAACCGGGTGTGGGGGTTGGTCCACGAACTCGCCCCGGATTGGATACGCGCCGTCGCGAACCTCTGCCTCTCGGAGGGTGAATTCCCCACGAAATGGAAGAAGGCCAGGCTGGTACTTCTGAGAAAGGGTGACAAGCCCGAGGGTCTCCCCTCGTCGTACCGACCGCTTTGCATGTTGGACGACTTGGGGAAGATCCTCGAGCGGCTGCTCGTCACCCGGATCGAAGCCCACCTGGCCGACGTCGGCGGACTGGCCGAGGGCCAGTTCGGCTTCCGGAGGGGGAGGTCGACGGATGACGCGGCCTCCCTCTTCAGGGACTTGGCCCTCAAGGCCAAAACTGAGCAGGGTTTCGGGGTGGCGGTGAGCTTGGACATCCGAAACGCGTTCAACTCCGTGCGATGGTCACACATCCTCGGAGCGCTGGACGCGTTTCGGGTGCCTCCTTACCTCGGGCGGATGATCCGGTCGTACTTTAGCGATCGGGTCATCTCTTACGAGAGCGCCGCGGGCCCGAGAATCCTACCTGTTACGGGAGGCGTCCCGCAAGGGTCGGTTCTCGGGCCTCTGCTGTGGAACATCGCGTACGACACGCTGGTGGTGGCGGAAGGCGCCTCGGCCGAGGAGGCTGAATCCCGGGCAAACTGCGCGCTCAGCGCAGTCACCGCCTGGATCCAGCAGGAGGGGAGTGGACTTAGCCTCGCCCTGGATAAGACCGAAGCGGNCCCTGGACAAGACCGAAGCGGTCTTGTTCACGGGCAGGTACAAGTTCACTCCTCCACGGCTCGCCGTGCTGGGGGTGGAGATCCCGCTTAAGGACTCCATGACTTATCTGGGCCTTGTCATTACTCGTCATTACTCGAACGGTGTCCGGAGTGGCGGAGGGTATCCTTCCTATCGTCACTGCCGACCACCGACCTGCTCGCCGAGGAACGCGCCACCGGTCATGAGCACCGCCGAGAGCGCAACCGGTCCCTCGAACACGAGGACCGGCTAGCGCTCAGGCGGATCACCATGCTCCGATGGTGGACTCGCCTCTCGGAGGAAATGACGAGAGGCGAGTGGACCAGGTCCCTCATAGGATCCGATCGGCTGGACCGGACTCACGGTGAGATGACTTATCGTCTCACCCAAGTGATGTGCCAGCCACGGCTGCTTTAACGAGTACTTACACCGTATTCGTAAAGCAGCCGTGACGACGTGCGACCACTGTTCGGATCGCCCGGGAGAGGCTGATAGCGCTTTGCACTCTCTCTTCCGGTGCGAGGCGTGGGCCCAGGAACGGAACTCTTTGGAGTCTCGACTAGGGTCCACGTTCCGAGTCGGGTCCATGGTGAACCTGATGTTGAGGAGCCGGGAGGCTCGTCCAGGCGTTCGCCGAATCCATCTTGAAAAAGAAGGAGGAAGCGGAACGCCTGAGATAGAGGCAGCCTCGCCGCCCGGTACAGGAGGACCTGAGGCGCTGGTTTAGGCCGGCGCCTTAGGTATTCGTGTTTTATGTTTTTATGTTTTTGTTTCGCGAGTTATTTGTGCCCCCTTCGCAAAGTCCTGCCCCCACCTCCACGTGGTGCAACCCGGGCAACGGTTCCCACTCTGGGATCCGGTTAACGGGGGAGGCCACACCACGTTGTGAATCAGCTCTTGATTAATTTCGGGCTGATTCACAACGTGGTGGTGTGAGTTTTAAAGACGGCGTGGGCCGCCCTAAAATAATACCTAACGGTAGTTTCAGGGTGGTCCACAACCAAGCTGATCGGAGAAAAAAAAAAAAAAGGTAAGTTCAATTACGAAACAATGCATATATTGATCTGCTTTGATCATTTTCTTTTATCATATAGCCACAAGGAAAATGGACGAAACAAATTACTTAAGACGATATTTACATTTTTGGATTTTCGGCTGTTGAAAGACAAAATTAATAAAAATTTATACCTAAATGAATGAAAACCAATATTTTTCACTTTTAAGGAAATTTAATTTTGCTGTAGTGTGTTTTGTTACTTAAAAAGTAAGTAGATATAATAATGTAATAATAGATGTGCAGTATAATTAGGGTCATATTTAGTGGAAGCTTCAGGCTCTCAAAAGAATAAGTTGACGATCTATTTTTTTACTCATATTACATTTAAATGATCATTGTAATCTTGATTTTTTTATTAATTATTTTTCATTTATGACAATATTACCCAACTATTCCTAATGAGTATAATATGATGAATAATATTGGCAGGGCCGGATTTAGACTTTTGGATGCCCGGGGCAAATTTATTTTTGAGGCTCCTAACAGTAAAATAATAAAAAAATACTCATTATCGACGTAGTTAAGGATAAAAGTTTTAAAATTTCCAAATTTGCACTTTATAACTATTTACCTAAAACGTGTTTATTTCAAGTTTGAAACACTGCTGTTCATGTAACACAAATTTCAAAATTCATTTAAAGATAGCAATATTACATAAATTTATTAAACCTTCATAATTTGAAGAGTAAAAATAAATATAATAATCTTACAATTTAATTTATTAAAATTTTTAAATTCAACCTCCATAGCAGCTACATTAATTATAAATTATAATAAAAGTTTAATTAAATTTAATACTTTAAAATTTTTATTGGCAGTAGGTAGTAAATAGTACAATTAAAATTATTTAAATCAAAAATGTTAAATAAAAATATATTTTTATAAATTTGGTATATAAATTATATATAAACATTTAAAGTTTCAAATTTTTTATTTAATATACATGTATAATACACAAGGCATTACAAATACAGGTAGCTAATTGGTTTTTTATGACATCGATATTAGCAGGTACACAGCATTGTTATTATCAATGGTGGTAAGGCACATTGTTGTGAGTTTATAAATACACTAACTAACAATAAAATAGTATATCTATTGATAGTCATAATTGATAATAAACAATCCGTGACTGACAGCTATGTCATAAAAATCATACATGTATATTAACTAAAAAATTTGAAACTTGTTTATATATAATAAACGAATAAAGTTATCTTAAAAATTACAGTGAAATCTACTATTAAATTAAAAACTCAAACATTTTATTAAATTAAACATATGTGTTTCCATTTAAAAAAACACAGTTGACCCCATTACAAGGCATAAGGGATGAACTTAAAAAGTATTACATAGATAATAATTCGAGAATAATGTGTAACTAAAGATCACAAAAAAAAAAAAAATCTTTAAATATATTTATTCTATAAGTAATTGAGTGGGTTATGATATAAAAATCACTCTGTATACTAGAAATTCCTCAGAGAGTATCTTAAATATAAGGGGTAACTGGTCAACTAGATCCTTCTAAAGGTATTCTGTACCATACAGTTGTAAAAATAAAATCAATTTTTAAATGAAAATCAAGGGCAAAAAAATATTGACACCAAATTTAAAATTAATTAATCAATTAAACTGGAAAAATTACCTATACATCGCCTAAAAAAAAATCATTCCACAAGCCACTATCACATAAACTGAACAATACTACACAATTATAACACATTTTTTACCTACATTGAATGGAACTTACAATATTTATTTCGGGAGTATTCAGTCTTCGGAGTTTTCAGCATCCACTCGGCACACAGCGTATTTTAAATTAAAAAAACAAAAAATAAAAAAAGTCAGTACAGGGGGGTCGCGGCACAGTAGTAACGTGGCATAGTTGGATCAAGTATAATGATATCTGATAGTGATTAAAATAACAATAAAAAAAAAAA
>NW_026099573.1:54899-55561 GCF_025091365.1 Daktulosphaira vitifoliae
TCCAGAGGTCAAATTTTTTTTTTTCAAATTAAAGTATATTACATAAGCTTTAATTTAAGATATATATAAAAGTGTCAGTATTTCCGGAATACTTTCAAAAATTAAATTGAAAATATCTTAGTAACAATACGCATGTTTAAAGTTTTGACCCCCCTTGTTACCTTGTTTACCGGTAAAATTCCGTGTGGGAGACAAGGTGCGGATAAGTGTACATAAATCAGTGTTTGATAAGGGTTACTTACCAAACTGGAGCACCGAACTGTTTACCGTAGTTAAGGTTAGGCAAACAGTACCGCCAACATACTATCTAGAAGACTATCAGGGAAATCCAATACGTGGTTTGTTTTACACCGAAGAGCTGAACAAGACCAGTTATCCGGACATGTATTTAGTCGAACGAGTGTTGCGAACACGAGGGGACCAGTGCTTCGTTAAATGGTTAGGATTTGGTCCAGAGCACAATTCATGGATACCCAAAACCAATATCTCACCTCAATGATTGTCGATATACAAGGTATTGTGGCAGCCGANTCACCTCAATGATTGTCGATATACAAGCTATTGTGGCAGCCGACCGATCGTTTTTGGTCAAGGAACTGACTGTCATTGCTATAGACTGTACTTCATTCGCTCATTGGATGTTTAAACATCCAAAAAGTATC
>NW_026099573.1:55661-80844 GCF_025091365.1 Daktulosphaira vitifoliae
GATGCAACTGGTTCGGTAATTAGAAAAGTAGACCAAGCTAACAAAAGACCTTTATACTACGCTGTGGTTATTCGAGTTCCATTACCTTTAAAAACAAAGGTTACTTGTCCAGTATCAGAAATGCTTAGCTCAGCACATGATATAACCGCCATATCACCATGANCATGATATAACCGCCATATCACCATGGCTTATGGCTTTTAAGAGTTTTGTGATAAAGGGTGATTTAGCATGGCCTATATTTCCCAATGTGGTAACAGATTTTAGTTTTGCACAAATGCATTCACTGTCCATGGCCTGGAACGGGTTCAATTCGGTATTTGACTATCTAAATTGGACTTATAAAGTTTTGTATGAAAATAATAAAGATCATTTAAATGTAACTATTATTAATATTTGCATAAATCATTACACAAAAGTTGTTGTAAGCCACGTTTATAAATACTATCAAGGACCAAAACTTGATAAAACTAAAAACACAAAAAATTGCATAATAAATTGGATTTGTATACTCTTTGATATTGAAACTATTGAAGACATTGAAAAATGGTTTAAAATGTTTGTGTTTATATTAATGTCACCTTCGTTAAATAATGATGTGATAAGCGCTATAAATATTATGGAAAGCAGCTGTAAAGTTGTTGATGAGGAATTATGCGAAAAGGATACTGACCATTTAGAAATACTTGATAAAGAATTGTGTATGTCAAATACTAGCAGGTCACTTCTATACTGTAGATTCCAGATAATTAAAAACGAAGTTCACGATAAACTTGTAACGTACAATGAACAAGACAAAAAAAATTCTTACTATGATGAAACTTACATAGAAGAGTTTATTAGCAAGTGTATACCATACATTCCACTTTGGACACCAGTTATGAATATAAAAGTAAATAACGGTATAACAGTTCGTCAAAGCAACGCAACAGTTGAATCTCATTTTAAAACGGTTAAACAGAGTTTATTAGAAAGTCAGACTAAATTGAAATCTGGACGTTTTTTAGAATCTTGTAGAGGATATGTATTGAATGTGTACAAACAATGTATGCATAATATCAGGCAAAAGAGGGCTACTAAGTCATTAAAATGTGCTGCTAAAAGGCAACTCGAATTTAGAAGTAAAACTAATGAAGAACTTATCCAAAATAAGACTTCTCATAAGCGTAAAGCTGATGACGCTCACTTAGATGCTGAAGAAAAATGGGGAAGAACTCCAAAACGACAAAAGCATCTGAAGCCAATAGGTCATCACCCATTTCAAGCAATATCCAAATCAGCAGAAAAAAAAAGGTTGAATAATGATTCACCTAAAACAGAGAAACAAACTATAAATGAAACATTATTGTTAAATGAGGTAAACAAGAAAACAGAAATTAATCAATTCAATTCAAAAATTGAAATAATTGTTTCCCCTGAAACTTATTTAAAAGATAATAGCGTTATAATAAATGATTGTGTTGATATTGAAAATATTAAAAAAAATCAGAGTCAAATTAATTCAATTAAAAATGATATAAGTAAGATATCATTTAAAGAATGTGATATGGAAGTTGAAAAATGTTCCAACAAATCAATACCAACTCCAGGTTGTTATAAAACTCCAGATAATAGTATTATTAGAAATAATTTGTACAGTAACAAATTACCAAAAAATTTGGATTATTATAGAAAGGTTGAACACAAAAATAGAGTAAGTCATTTGTTTGGCGGTAGAGTGAAACATCTGAACTATACGGTTGGAACTTATTACCATATTATACCTGATACCTTATGTACCTTACAAACATTAGATATAGAGGACTTTATTTGTCTTAATGGAAGAAACTGGTTGAGTAACTTTATAATAGATATTTGTTTGGCTATTAAAGTCCCTAAAAAACAGTCGGATTTCAGTATATTATACTGTAATCAAGTGTCTGACATTTTAAGTAAATCAGAAGTGAATGAAGAATTAACAAATAAGTATAACTTTGTTGAAAATAGTACAGTCATTATGCCATGGTATGAGAGCACTCCAAGTCATTGGATTATAGCTGTTATAAAATTTAAAACAATTTATAATACCAAAAATATACCTGAAAATTCAGGGAAATATTACATCATAGATCCATACTGTCCAAATTTGGATCCCAATTGTAGTAATCAGGCTCGAAAATATACTTCAAGGTTTCAAAAACTAAATAAAGCAATGCATAAACATTGCACTTATAATGGTGGGCACATTCCTACTATTACATGCGGAGTAATGCAAGTGTTAACTATTGTAATTAAGAATTAATATATCAATTTTCGAATAGTAATAAGAAAATAATTACAATATTAGAGTTACTTTAATCATCATAATAGACTGTTCTTACAGATAAATAGTATTTTGCTTTTACTCTTTTTAAACAAATTCTCTTTAAAATATTAATTGTCATTCACATTTTTAGGTTGTTAAAAAATTGTGGACACTCATTGTAACCACACCTATTATAAGTAATCAATTATTTATGAATGATTTGTAGTAGACAGTCCGAAGTCTGGTATTCATTATTTAAATTTATGAACAAATTATGTTTATGAATTTATTAGAATTAACAAGTGGGACGGCATTGAGTGTTTAACAGATTTGACAAAATTTCTTAAAGCATTTTTTCGTTAACAAATAATGCTTTAATCAGTGATTTTATTCTATAGCGTAATTTGGACAAAATTTTTGAAGGGTCACATTTTTTTTAAATTCATCTAAAAGGCTATTGTTTATTAAAATTATTTTATTACACATAAAATCGTTGATTATGCGGGGACTCATTTAGTTTTTTCGTAATTTTGTTATAATCATCTGTATGTTGTTAAATTCCCACTTTTTAATAAAGACGGTATGAAAGTTAAAAATGCATGTTCTACGTCTTAAAAAAAAATTGTATCATACGTTTGTAAATTAAATGGTGGTTGAAAAAATTAACTGTTAACGAGTTTTTATATTATGCTGATGAATTAATATGTATTGAACGATAAAAAATAATAAATTTCAAAAATTTCAATAACTTAATATAATAGTTCTATTACGTTAAAATTAGATAACTAATTAATGTAAAATTTCACCATTCGGAATATCTTATGAAATTACCGGGACTCGTCTACGATCACTGTCATAAATGCAAGTTGATGAGGCCAGTACGTGTGTCAATACGTTATCAAACGTATTAAGCCCTTTTTTTAATTGCAATATTCTGTTAGATCGATGAACTAATATGTATTGGTCTAATTGAGACACGATTGTCAGAAAAATGTTTTTGTTACCTGGTTATGAAGTTAGTATTAAATATATAACGAGGAAAGACATATAAAAGCAAATTAACAAAGATTTTTTTTTTAAATGTAATTTATTGTAAAAATCAAATAATTTGTTTTTTAATTAATTTTTTATTTGTCCAATGACGAAGGAGGCGGCAGCGGCGGCAATCCTGCTGCTAAAAAAAAAAAAAATGTTTTTGTTTAAATTAGTTATCTTATAGGCATTATTTTACAGTGGTCCAACGTTTAGGGAATTGAGAAATATTTTGAAATTCAATATTATCAATTTATTTTATACGATTATTGTATTTTTATCATTGTTTCATAAAATTTAAAAAGAAGTTGTTAAAATCTTTAATTTCATAAAACCATAATTGTAGCATTCTCTAATATTTGCACCACTGTAATTTGTATTATTTTGTGTGTAAAATTACATAAGCCAACATAAAATTTGAAACTAGATTTAGAGGGTGATCGAAATCTTGTAAGACACTCATTTTCTCAGAAAATAATGAGAATTTTAAATTTTATTATAGAGAAAAAGTATTTCAATCATATAATCAAATCAAAGTGGTTCCCATTAAAAAAAATTATAAATAAACATTTTTATCCCTGATGGGATAAAAAAAAAATTATTTAAATTTATATTATTGTTTTAATTAATTGTTTAATTAATTATAAAAATATCAATTGTATGTATCGATTTTTAAAAATTAAGGTTGTATATAACAACTGAAATTTAAAAATCAAATTTAATTTATTATAATCTAGGTAAACTAGAAACATAAAATGCATCCTATAAAGGTTGTCAACAGACCTTCAAAAAACTAAATGAAAAAAATGTTAAAATAAATAAGTACCTTTAATGTGGCACTCCTGTTCCCCGTGCCCGGGGAAATGGCAATGACCACAAGTCTTTTTAAATGGTGGATAACCAGCTGCTGTAATTAAAAAATAAGGATTCAATATTGAGGTAAAAATAAATCACAATTATGAATATTGTTTAATAAATGTAGTTTTTATGATTCATAGAGTGTGATGAACTGGGTGTTCCAAGTCCAAGTTCTATCACGCGAATAAGTGTGATGAAGAGTCAAAATAATAATTATAATGCAACATTCACTGATTAAACACTGACCACCAAGAAGATGGTCAAGTCTCCTTTTGTATTTACACTATTCATTTAATATTAATACCATAATACTTTCTTCAATTATGGTATTTGGCAGTAGATGAAAAAAATTACTTTTAGAATGTTATTAAATTTAAAAAGAAATATATCACAAATATTACCTTTGACATGGCATTCCATTTCCCCGTGCCCGGGGAAACCGCAATGGGGGCATATTATTGCCACTGGAGGCAGACCAGCAGCTAAAAAAAATAATTGAAATTAGCAATAATTTTCTCAATTAAGTATAATGACAAAATTAAACATTATACATGAATAAAAACTCATTGAAAGTATAACCCAATATTTGCTAACTAAATAATAGGATATACTAGTGAGAATTAAACAAAATTATTACCTTTTAGGTGACAAAAATTTTCAATGTGGCCATTTTGGCCACAGTGATTGCAAGCTGAAATTGATAAAAATAGTGTAAATCATTGTAATCTTCAATTAAAGTTTTTTTTTAATCCAAATTTAAGGTAAATTGGGGTAACTGTGAATGTATTTTAAACGATCAATGCACATGATTATATTTTCATGTTATATTTAATGATAGTAACACGTATAAGGACCAGAACTTTTAAAATAAAATAAAAGCTGATAAATAATCCTGGAGAAAATATAAATTAACAATTACCCCACTCACCTCTATAGTAATAGAACATTATGTAAAAAAATTTTTAATAACTTACCACCTCTAAATTTTTTTTTGTTTTCATTTTTGGGCTGTGGTGGCCCCCTTTTCTTACCTCCACCTCCCCCCCTCTATTGGTGAAAGTGAAATACATCTAGAACAAAATAATAATAATTAGACATAGGTCTATAGATAATTTATAAGGAGTTTTAATTACATTAACCTCCTTATTTACACTTTTAATTAAAATTCATTAATTAAAAAAATAAATATAACTTTTAGTGAAATGTCAATCATCATATTGTTTAGATAAGATAGATTATAATTAGTAATTCAAATAATTGTATTGTTAAATTTTAATTAGATTAAAAATATTTCAGAGATCTATTTATAGCAGTGAAGTTCATTCTAAATATTTTACATGGAAAAATAAATTTTATTTATACATTGGTTCAAAAATTGTTGACTCTCTTATCAATAGCGTAACTAAGGAGTTCTAGAGGGGGGCTTAGTCTCTCCCCACAAAATTAGAAAATTATGTATGTTAATAATAATACAACATACATAATTCATGTCAGAATCTAATGTACATAAATAGGATGTCCCATCAAGTTTTGACATGTATAATTTAACTATTTAAAGTTTCAAATTTTTGAGTTAATATCATATATACTATACGAGATAATTTCGAAAATTAGCGATATTTTAATTTGTAATTTGTTTGGATATTTCCCCCATTTGCGAGGAACGAGGGAAAATTTTTCAATTTTTAAGGGTAATGTCTTCAACTAGATACGATTTGTGATCTTTTGACGTATTGTTGGAAGAAATCGGTCCAGTGAGAGCTGAGAAAAAGTGGCAACAGACATAAAAAAAAAAAAAATTATTAATTTGTTAAAACATTGTGGACATTTGTTATATTGTAGATATATTTTTATTCAAAATATTTGTGGTGAAAAAAAATACAACCAGCATTCTTTAAGATGTTATTTTAGATGCACCTCATAACCACAAAATTTTGTGGCTATGATTCTTGCAAACAGAAAAATAAGAGCTAAAATTCAGTAAGCGATAGAAAAAATAAAAATATTCAGTACAAAATACTCGTACTGCGATATAAGGGGCTTAGAATGCAAGAGACACGAGTGACATGTATTTTACAAAACTAAAAAACAAATTTTTTTGACAAAACAAAATTTTAGATATTAGTTACAGAATTGTTTTGCACTAGGGAACGCGATTTCTTGCGCTCGGACCTAATGCAACCAATCATTAGAAAAAAGTAAAAGAAAAGGTCTCAATTACAAAAAAAAATTAACAAGGCCCCAAAAAACCATACTTGCTTTGGGTCTCTTTATATCTAACAGCGGCATTAGAGTTTACCTTAGTAAAGCCTCATAAATTAAAGACGTACAAAATTAAAATTATTAATTCAATATTAACAATAAATTTAAGGCCTTTTTTAATAAACACGTAATTTCAATATTGAAACTATATTAATAACAAACTAAATAAATTTTAATAAAAAATAAATTATTCATTTTAAAATATGCGTGTCAAAAAAGGCTAGTTTACAATAACAGATAACTAGAATACTTACACTTGCCACCTACGATTTAAAATGTTGAATGAAGAATATTAGCGCAGAAGACTAGCCCTAAGAATCAAATGGCCTTATCTATCGATTATCTAGTTATCAACTATCGTTTATTACTCTTATGCCGAGTTTTATTTTCTCAATGATACCGTTTTAAATTAAGGGGGGTACATAGACTTCATTTATTTATGTTAATAAACACTATTATAATTAAATATAATTGTATTATTTTTCCTGGTATTATTATATTGTATTAATTGTCCTGGTATAAAAATTAATGTTTATTAAAGAAAATATAATATATTATGTTAAAGATATTGTATTTGATACATTAAATCCAATTGTTCAACAATTGATTATTATCTGTAAGTACACAGTATCATTTACAATATAGGATAGATGCTATTCTATTATGCCATTGTTATTTAAAAGATATATAAAAGTATATATCTAAGGAAATTGGTTCGGTTGGATTGGGTTTGAAAACAATTATAGATATGAAATTAGAGTAAATAAAATTTTAAAAAAGCACTAATAAAAAGTTAATAAAATTGAACATAATTTTATAAATTAACATAAATTCAACTGAAAAATCGAAAAAGAATTGATAATTTTTAAAGGGAAGATATCCTCTTCTTACCCTTCCAATGGGCGCCCAATTACGCCTCCTTGTATGCTCCTGGATCTTATTTTTCGCGAAAACATAGTATTTTATTGTCTTGAACATTTATCTCTATAAATATTGCAAATACAAAAATATTGCACCAAAGAAAATATTTTTAAAATCTTATGCATAAAAGTTAATTACGTAAATTTTTGTAGTACTACAATTTCAGTGTAAAAATTGAAAATAATATATATATTTCAATGTATTTTGTTAAAAACTTTTATCATCCTAATTGAATCAAGAAATCTTATTTAACTACAAGGCAATTGGCTAACTTTGCCTCACGTAATATCTTTAAAGATACAAGTGTTAAAAACAATTTTTTTTTTTTTTATCTTTATGGGATCTTTGATGAGCCGTTTCACAAGAAAAATTAAATTTCTATCACCACATACCTTATACTTAGAACTTGTATTAACTTCAAATTATCAAATGACAACTCCGTATATTTTTTATATATTTCGTTCGTTATAAAAAAAAAGTGCTTAGCAAAAAAAAAAAAATTAAAAATTATGAATTTTAAACAAGATAGGCTACTTTAAAATATACGATATTTGAAGAAAAAATGCAATAGTTTTTCTAAACGGTATATTATTATTTTATGTAGTGATATGAATTACCGATTTACTTTGACAAAACAGGTAGTCTATTACTTAAAACTGGTAGCGCTTATCGATTTACGACCTATAACGTTAAAGTCTGTTATGATTTTTACTTAATAAACTCCAAACTTTAGAGAGTCGTGGAGCGCTTAATATTAAATAAAATAAAATATTTTTTTTTTATTACACTAAATCTAATGGTGCCAAAAAAATAGGGTTGCCATTTAAAATATGAAGTTGATACAAATTTTTAGCATAAGGAATGATGATAGAAACTTAAATTTTCATGTGAGACATCTCATTAAAGATCCATAATGATTAAAAAAAAAACCATTGTTTATAACACTTGTATCTTTAAAGATATTACGTAAGGCATAGTTAGCCAATCTCTCTGTATATCTGTTTTGCTGATGGAGGAATTTAATACAAAATTTACTAAAAATGAAAATCAAAAACAATTAATTATTTAGAATTTAATTATTATTATACTCTCTAATATTGTTCAACAATTAACAATGTATTTATTGTAAAGGTCGTTCGAGAGTACAGAAATAATTATCATGTTTTACCGCAATAAATTTAAGTTTTGACATCAGATTTTAACAAAATACATTGAAATATACATATTCTTTTTACAATTTTTACAATGAAATTGTAGTATTACAAAAATGTACGTAATTAACTTTTTTTTTATACATAAACATTATTAAGTAAAATTAAAACTATATTAAATATATTATTAATTTAAAAACAAACTAAAAAATATTAAAAATATTAAACTCAAAGCCACAAAAAATTAATGAAAAGTCGCGGATACGTATTTCGGAAACAATGTTACCATTATCAACGCTAAACACATACTCATTATTTTTACATTATTATACATTATTTTATTATATAAACATTATTGTTTAATAAAATCAATACTTTAGAACTCAATATTTTTTTTTCTTTTATACTTTTATACTTAAACTAATAAAAATAATAAGAGGATCAGATGAAATGAAAAGGATATGTATGAAGTCTGTGTTGGTATCTTATCTCAAAGTTTTACGGATATTTTAGCGTCTAAATGTGATATCTATATTTCACACTTCCTCAAATAAACTACCAATTGGAAAATGAGCAAGTTCAATAACTTTTTAACTATGTATTTAAATCCTATGGAAACTTGAAAGACATAGTATCCGTGGTGTAGAAACCAATTTTATACAAAGGATAAAATTTTAAATACACCATAAAAGTATCTTTTGCATAATTCTCATACTTTTCTTGATTTACATCATTACACGCCTATTGTACTTAAAATCTCTTTAAAACATTTAAGCAGTTTTTTATTTAATCCAGTTATTTCAGAAACCACCGCTGGAAAATCAACGTCAATTTAATTTGACGCATAATTCGGAGAATTACACAGTACAGTCGTTCTACTCTGAAACATATTTAGAACTTAATTATATATAAAATATATAAATACTACTCGCCAGTAAAATAATCAACCTTTAGGGCCGATCTATATTAATCTGTTTACAATAATTGTCCACCTGCATAACAAACAACATCTATTCAATAAAAAAAAATTGTATATAACCTAAACGTAGTAAACGTTATTCTTTATCGCTCTTCCCGGAAATTCTTCTATGCACTAGTTTATTTTTAACATAACATACACCCTCTTAGATAGCTAATATTAAGCATTCCCATTATTGATAAGTACAGTTTTATTTCATAAAGCCGGTTTCACGCTATGCGTTTTCGACCCTGCGTCGGAAACACTGGCGACACTAGTCTAAATTGATACTGTGTATTTCTATAATCGCCTACACACTGCAATAAAGAACNCTATAATCGCTTACACACTGCAATAAAGAAGCGCGTTTCCGATGATGGCCGACGCTCATGTTTGATTTTTGCCGTCTGGACGCTAAAATAGAACAATTGGTTTATTCAAATACTTAGGTTTTGACAGCGTTTTCATCGCGCGTCGAGTATCATTTTTGTTTTATCATTTTTTGATCTTCTAAGTATCCTTGTACTCCTAAGTATTTTTGAAAATTAAAAAATTATTTGGTATGTTTAATATCAAAATATTTATAAATGTTGTCAAAAATTAGATTATTTGGAATTCAGTAAAATTAAGTAAAATTAAAACTATATTAAAAATATTATTAATTTAAAAAAACTAAAAAATATTAAAAATATTAAACTCAAAAGCCACAAAAAATTAATGAAAAGTCGCGGATATATCTAACTAAAAAATCAAACTAGGCTATATCCTAGGAATGCCACAACTTGAAGAGACGCTGCGGCCGGCAAAACTTTGATTTTTTTTTAGATATCATTCCTTTCTGCGAATTAAATTTTCAATCTACTAGAATTAATGTAGTTTTTTTAGTAAATTAGTTACTCGGTATTGTAAAATTATAAAAATAGCACGGAATATATTCTACAATATATATATATAATGTGATTGGGCAGGGTAGCTACGGCACGATGGTATATATTATCAAAAATAATAATCGGCGACGGCGGTCGTGTAAATTGTATCGAGCAACCAAATCAAGGAAACACCAAACGTATTATTAATTAATTTTTCTTATTTTTTATAACTGTGCAAATTTTTGTTGTTTACATTAATAAGTTGACAACTATATATACTGAATTAACCGTTTATTAACAGAGTAAAAATATAATTATTATTTTTTATTGTTGTATATTAATTATAATTTATGCAGGACTGATTTTTTTTTCATTATAATTTAAACTACAAAATTTCAATAGATAATTTTTTTACGTTGACTTTTAAATATTTTTAAAGTAACTATACATTATACATTAGGAAATACGAATTTTTAAGTAAATTGGGAGGGGGTCCCATTCTATCTGTGTCCTCAGAAGTGGGCGTCTGTTCCTTATTAGCCTAGGGACACTTTTTGGATAAATCCGACCTTGCTGAGGTACTATTATTAACAGCGTAATCCAAATTAAAATCGATGGGGATACATAGTTATATTTACTAGTCCAGATATTTTCTATACATTTTCTGAAAGCTTATAAAAAACTCTATAAGTGGTGTGAAAAGCTAACGGGTGAAACGTGCAGGAGTAACTGAATATTGCAAATCAAGACCGCGAAAATTACTTTTGGTAGCGTATAAACGCAACAACTCGGCCACAGTAATTGGCGAATTGGTGAATGTTCCGAGACGAGTCCAGATATTTTCTATACATTTTCTGAAAGCTTATAAAAAACTCTATAAGTGGTGTGAAAAGCTAACGGGTGAAACGTGCAGGAGTAACTGAATATTGCAAATAAAGACCGCGAAAATTACTTTTGCTAGCGTATAAACGCATCAACTCGGCCACAGTAATTTGCGAATTGGTGAATGTTCCGAGACGAGTCCAGATATTTTCTATACATTTTCTGAAAGCTTATAAAAAACTCTATAATATAATATCAAATGCTGAGTTGTTAAGTGCAGTGGTCGTTCACAATTATCCGTGTTTGTACGGCGGTGTATACGATAGTAAGCGTATTTATACTCCCACCGGCCGTTAGATCCTTCTAGTGTGTATGATTAGTGAAATCGTTTAAAATATGCTTTTTTTTATTATGTGTCTACATCTATCGGTTAGAAAAAGCGTTATACTCTATAAAATATCGGTAACCGGAGTGTAACCAATATTTATTAGTGATAAGAAGTTGGTGGACCACGAATTGGTAGCTTCACACTCGTTAAAAAACACATCCCATTGTGTTTCCATTAAGTTCTTAGATGCATTATAAACTTATTTATAAAAATATACTAGTTGATAACTGATAAAAACTCAGAGATACTATCACAGTGTTGTTAACCTAATAGATTGACAGCAAAAAAATAAAAATTCCTCAAGTTTATTGTAAGAAATGTCTATAACATATTCATGAGTTATTCACCATTTTTAATTTGGTCAGTTCTTATAATTTTTAAGAAAGTATTGTTGTATTGTATAAAATTATTTTAATATGTATCAATTTATTAGAAATGTATTAAATATTAAAATCATAAAATATAAAACTACATGATAACAATATAAAATCACATAATAATTATCATTTTATACGTGTTAAAATAGACAATATATATTTTATAACAAGATTAAATTGTCTTAAAGTTATTAAAATCAAAAATTACATCTCCAGAAAAATAAAATATAATTTTAAATTAATATTTTACCATTAAAAAAGAACATTATTTTAGGCAAATTTGAGATCATAGTTTTTAAACAATTGCAAATTTAAAAAAGAAAAAACGAGCAAAATTGTTCTTCTACCACCAACATAAATCAGGAGGGAAAGAAAGTATGCCCCCCTGAACTATGTTGGAGGTAGTGTGGACACTAGTTATACCCAATGGTGATGGTATGATATCTGGCCGCACCGACGTTACGTAACGCGCTTCCAAGAACAGCGCCCCATCTCGCCTATCCCGAAAAACGCGTTACGAACACCGCTGCGACGAGATTCGAACCAACTACCAGAGAACTTAGAAATCGGTACTTTACCCAATGCCCCTAGTGCTCACGGTGAGCTCGTGAAGCAAAAGTGTAATTATTTAAATGACACAGATTGAAGAGTTATAAATGACTTGTTATCAATAACATTATAATAGATGGCATACAAAAGCTCTTATCTTTTTTTTAAAAGAAAAATCAATGAAATAACCTCATCTAATAATAAATGCTAGATTTAACCTATTCTATACTAATATATTTTATTATTTTCATTCATTTTAAACTATCGTTTTGATGTTTACTTAACTAACTAAGTTAAACAGAAACTATTTTATAATAAGTTTATTTCAACAACTTTTATATTTCTTGTATTATAAGTTTTAACCAAACTACAAAAATTCAATTTCTACATAATGAAATGTTATGTTTTTGATAAAATACACTGAAATCCATTCTAATATTAATAAGTAAGTACTCTTAAAAATGTTAATATATGTCAAAAAAATTCTTTTTATAAGAGAATAAAATGTAATTGTTATAGTGCAAAGAAGAAATAAAGATTTACAAGCAATTTGTTGATATATTTAATTTAAGTAAAATATTGGTTGGTACATACTGAAGTTATACTAGAAATATTTTAACTTCAATTGCTTATGACATTGAAATTCAACAATGAAATACTGTGTTAATAAACTAATAATGATTAGCTCAAAACATGTATCTAATCTACTTATTACTCAATTGATGTTTCCAAAACTAATTTATCAAAATGACTAATTTTAGCAAATAAGATTGAATAATATAAAATATAGTAAAAAATATAAGTTAAATTATGAATATTGCATTATAAAAATTTCTGAAAAAATTAGTCTGACTACATTTTTATTTAACATAATATTTTGTTGTTTTATTAAAACAGTTTTATTCAGTATTTAAAAAATTATTAAAAAAAAATTACATGTATAGTTGGGTTGTAATTTTATAGATTTATTATTTAAAGTTTTCATACTAAAACATTGTATAGTTTCATATTTGGTAACCATAACAATTAATGTAACATTCATTTTTGATTTTGAAATACATTTATAAATACTTAATACCAACAAAAATAGTTAATTCAAATGAAAATAATAATTAAATTTTCATATTGTAAATTGGAGTTTACCCCATCACTTCAATTTAAAATATGTCAATTTTAATTTAATTTGTTTTGTTGATATTATTATTCAAAAAAATAAATTTTTGACCGTAAGAACATTTATTATAATATGTCTCTTTTAAAGAGAATTTGTTTTTTATTTTGAATGTAATTATGTAAAAACTAAATATTTAATTTAATTTCTTTTACCATATTTTTATAATATATCTGTATTTAATTAATTCATTGAAACAATTTTTCTAGTAAATTAATAATAGAATAATAAATTTTTGTTCATTGGAAAATTAAAATTATATGTATTATTATTTTGAGTATGAAATATACAAATAAAATGTTCTCTATTTTGTATTATTGGATATGTCAATTATAAAATGTTTACAATTAATTATTATTATAATAAATATATTTTATGTTTTATTAATTGATTTTTGATATGATTTATTTATTTACAAATGAATTATGTAATTTAAATATATATATATTTTTTTTTCTATTTTATCTTTCAATATTTCTTCATATGTATTTAAAAATTATATGTTATATTGGGGTTTTTTAACTCCAATATGCAAATATTGAAAATATCTAACATAAAACCTTTAATTTTCATGCCGCAAAATGAAAAAGACGCGTTAAAATCATTTTGACGAATAACAACGTACAATTGGTTATAATTGACTAATNTTTATTATAATATGTCTCTTTTAAAGAGAATTTGTTTTTTATTTTGAATGTAATTATGTAAAAACTAAATATTTAATTTAATTTCTTTTACCATATTTTTATAATATATCTGTATTTAATTAATTCATTGAAACAATTTTTCTAGTAAATTAATAATAGAATAATAAATTTTTGTTCATTGGAAAATTAAAATTATATGTATTATTATTTTGAGTATGAAATATACAAATAAAATGTTCTCTATTTTGTATTATTGGATATGTCAATTATAAAATGTTTACAATTAATTATTATTATAATAAATATATTTTATGTTTTATTAATTGATTTTTGATATGATTTATTTATTTACAAATGAATTATGTAATTTAAATATATATATATTTTTTTTTCTATTTTATCTTTCAATATTTCTTCATATGTATTTAAAAATTATATGTTATATTGGGGTTTTTTAACTCCAATATGCAAATATTGAAAATATCTAACATAAAACCTTTAATTTTCATGCCGCAAAATGAAAAAGACGCGTTAAAATCATTTTGACGAATAACAACGTACAATTGGTTATAATTGACTAATATATTTAATTTGATAACACACATGTTTTTCAACAACTATCTACTTTCACTTGTAAACGTGAAAAAAATGCAATCGTAAATCATACTTTTATTGATATTTAATAATTCCATTGATAAGGTACAATATCAATTTAACAATATTTATTGATCGTTTCATGCTCAAATACGATCATTAAGATAAACCAAGCAACAATAATCAGGCAATTTATGATTATTGTGTCTACGGAATTACACATTGATTAGTTTTTACTGTAGCAAAATGGGCTACCAAACTCAAAATTGATGCTTTTAAACAACAAAATCTCAAAAATGACTTGTCCAATTTTAAAATTTTAAAAGTATTTTTGTTATAAATAAAATTTCCTAACCGAAAATTTAAAAAAATGTAATGGTTGCCATTTAAATTTCTTAAGTTAGGGTAGATTTCTACCCTTTTGCATTAGGGTTGAACTTTAATTTTAATCATAAAAGATGCATTTAATTATTCAATTAGCCTCTAAAAAAAAAAAATTGTTAAAAAAATCAATAGCGGCTCTAAAAAATCGATGTTTCCGAACTTATTAAACACCCTGTATAAGGGTAGTCCTTATTTTGACTAATTTTTAAAGGCTATAGGTTTTATAAAAATAATTTCCAATAAATAATGCCATTAAGAGTAATTTATGTCAAATAAACAAGATATCCTTTCAATATTGACAAAGCAGATATAGTTACATGAGAATTGCTTGATTGAATTAGGATAATAATAGTTTTAAACAAAATACATTGAAACATTTATACAGAGTGTTAGTAAATGCTATGTCACGTGTAATAGGGTGGTATTCAGTAGGATCTAAAAATAGCGAAATCGAAAACTAAAATTCTCCAAAATTGGGGGTTTTCCGGTTCCCCCACTTTAAATATTATTTTAATAAAAAATAAACATCACAACGGTATTTCCCACGAAATTCTCATACAAATTTAGTGGTCAATAGATTTTTTGTAACTTTCGTGCCCTTCTCTGAACTTAGGGTTCAAAGTTGGAAAAAATTTCACTTTAGTTTGACCCATCAATTTGTATTGAAATTTTACTGGTAGTTCTGTGATGCAGTTTATTTTTAATTTAAACGATTACATAATGAGAAAACCTGGAAAAACCCACAGATAATGTGATATTTTTTTAATTTCTTCGTTGACTAGAATAAATCATTAAATAGAAAAATTGATGAGAAACAATGTTATTTTTAAGATTAATATGCAGTCAGGAAATTTTATAATTATTATCTACAGTATATTTATCAGAAAAACTCATTATTTTTTGCATTTTTATCGTAATAGAACACTTAAATAGAAATCATAGTAATCATTTCTAAGTAATTTTTGATATTTAAAAAGATTCTACTATTGAAATATCCAGAACTGAATTAATTTTAATGATTTACTTTAACTAAAAAAAAAAAAGTTACTATTTTGAATCCCTCTTGTGCGCAGGTAAAGGGTTAGATTTATAAAAAAAAAACCAAATGATAGATAAAGACATGCATCTATATAAAAAATAAAATTATACTGATTTGGTCATTTTTGATAAAGTTTAACAGTTAACAAAGTTAAAAGTTTTATACACTGTACTACAAGGAACTTTCATTAGAAACAAAAATATAATATTCTAAATCAACATTTCGCGATGTTTTCAAATGTGCAATTAGACTATTTCTATCACTTTTAAGTTTTAATATTATTAAAAAATAGTATTTACATATAAAAAAAATTGTTTTAAATTAATACTGATTTCGATTATTAATATAAAGGGGTTAAATAATTTTTTTATTGAATCTAAACGAGATAAAAATCAAACGAGTTAAAAATTTATACTAACTTAAAAAGAATTAAGAGAAAATGCAAAAAATTCATTGCCATACGTGGGTTGGAACCTTGTACCCCAACCTCGTAAACCCAACTCGGCAACCGTATGTTGTTACCGTCGGATGAAAAAATTGGCTATTTAAGCTAAATCAAATTTCAAAGTTATTTTTCTCGACTTAAAAGAAGCAAACAAATTTAAATAAGTTTAACTTTCTATGCTATATTAATTTTAATTTATATAATATTTATGAAAATCTGTACTCCCCTTGTCATGTATTTTAAAATAAAATAAAATACAAAACCCAGAATTTTAACACAAAAATAGCAAATTTTTGAATACGGTAGTCATTTTTACCATGAAGACAAATCCAGAGGTCAAATTTTTTTTTTTCAAATTAAAGTATATTACATAAGCTTTAATTTAAGATATATATAAAAGTGTCAGTATTTCCAGAATACTTTCAAAAATTAAATTGAAAATATCTTAGTAACAATACGCATGTTTAAAGTTTTGACCCCACTTGTTAAAGGGTATGATCCGATTTACAAAAAAAGCGTGCCAGATGAAAGGGGTATATACATATTTATTATAAAAAAATAATAATATTGATCCATACATTTTTCCAAAAGTTATGTATAATATAAATTAAATAATATAAAATATAAAATCGAGAATTTTTTCACGGAAATCGTACGTTTTTCTTTAACTTTGATGTCCGTTTATTTATTATTTTATTTACTTAGTATAAGACCTATATTATATACTTAGTATGACTACGTGTACTTTTAAAAATGTCTTATTTTTTTTTTTAATATTTGTCCAAAACTAAGAAAAAAGAACTACTGTAAAATAATTAATTTTTTGTTTAGTAAACATTATAAGTTTATATATTTTGTATAAAAAATGATATTTAATAAAAAATTTACAATAATTCATTAAATTTGTTTTTGATTGAAAATATTAAAATAAATTAGCTATATTTAACTATAAAAAATAAACTTATTGTATAAATTTTTTTAAAAAAACTATTCTTTTTTTTACTGTCGTAAATCTTATATTTTATTTACACATTGTCATGATAATAATTTCCTATGTTTTTGTACACGGCATTGGGAAAAAATCAAATCAATGTAAAAGCACATGTTCTTTTTTGTTTGTGTTTCAAGTATTTTCATGGCTAACGTAGTGATATTTTTTTTTTTTAATTGATAGTTTAATAAGACCTTAATTTAATTTTTCATTTATTTTTTTATTCGTTTGAAGAATATAGATTAACATTATGAATATTACTAATACTTTTAGTAAATGAAAGTGTTTAAATAAATAATTATGAACATATTTCTGGTTTTTCTTTTTATCCCAATATTATTAGTAAAAATATTGCTTGTTAATACTTCCATGACATCTATTTATACATACAATAAGATAAGCACTTTAATAGCCATATCTAAAAAAACCGTCATGTTCATTATTCACATGACAATGGATAATTTTGATCTTTATAATATTGGCCAAAGTTATTGAACATTGTTGTTAAAAAAAAATAATGTTTTTCTTTTTAATGTATTATTATTTTTAATTTAAATTATGAATACAGTGATTTAATTAATTTCAAACAAATCATCATCTGTTTTTTTTTGTCAATGGATTTGTTTGAACCTTCAGATCTTATGCTCAGTATTCCTGTAATGTTTAATTAAGTAAGTTTATTAATTGTTAAAAAAATTTTTTTTACATATTATGTACTTTTGTTTTCTTGATTATTTTTATTATTTTATTTAAAATTATTAGCCAAAAAATAGAATATTAAAATTACTACTTCAATTAAATGTGTAAATTATTTATAGGCTCTAAAGTTAATAGTTAAACAAATTACTTCAAGTTCATTTTGTTAAAGTAGTCTATAATCTTAAAAAATTGTTTTATGCTTTTTAAAAAATGTTATTAAAAAATGTACCTCTCCATTTTTAGTCCAATAAGCATATCTTGCTTTGGCCTTTCTAATAACTACTCTGTCTTCCTCATCTTTAAGTGCTAATGTTGTAAAGTTTGAGTGTTGTGGGCACCACCACTCTGTGCAAATTATCTGGATAAAAGAAATGAAAATGAGCATTGAGTATGTAAAACTTATTTGTTTTAAAAACAAATAAAATTATAGTATACTTTTTATACTCAAACAACAAAAAGTTATTTATAATAATTTTATATTAAAAGTATTATTTTAGATATGTTTTAAAGGTAAAATACTTGTTTTTTAAGAAACTATTAAATATTTGGTTCAAAAACTACACTTATCTGTAATTGAATAAATTTTTACTTCGTGTAAAATACTAAACTTAAATTTTCTTAAATAAAAACTCCTATTTTTAATTCAATAATTTATTGGAAAAAACAAACAATTTTGATTTTATAATTTTTTTTTATCTGTATTCATGTGTTACAGCTTTGTTGATTGATTTTAGATCAATTATTAATATAATATTTATTATATTAAATATACAATGTATAAAAAATTTTTAACCTCTGGCGGTATGAAAAAAAGTTTTATTCAGTTGCAGATAAAATTAGTGTTTTATGCCAAAAATTTTTCTACAATATTTTAAAACATTTTAATTATTGGCGCAAATACAAAGGTGCCAAGAAATGTTTTACAACGCTTAAATTAACCCCTTCAGAAATGTGAGACAATATTTTTTATAGGGGTTACTATGTGATTATTGGGAGTAAAATTATTCTCTTTTGTAATGATGAAATTATTAATAATAATTACATTTGTATGTTATAATATTAATTAAAATACTTTTTAAGAGAAGTTGAAGAGGAGGAAACAAAGTCCTCTCTTTTAGAAGTCTAAAATTTTAGCACCTACAAGTTTGTGACTGAATGTGAGCCTATGTTTTTAATATTTTCTAAAAAAATGAGTGTCTAATCCTAAATTAATCACTGGTATCTCAGATTTAATTAAAAACACATATTATTTTTAATTTTTTTAACATTAAGGTTTCTAATTTTTTTATAGTTGTTGAATTCTTGGACAACAGCAGAAACATATTTTTTTGTTATTTTTAATTTGTATAAAAAAAAGGTAATATACCTATAATCTATTATTTGTAAAGCAATAAAAATGTTACTTTTTTGTTTTCTTGTGGCTTATCATTAATATTTTTAATATTGAGCTTTTTAAACTTGTCGATTACTTGTTCTTTTATTTTTTAACAACTGTATTTTCTAAATATCTTAATTTTTTCCGAAACTGTTCTATTAATTAACAGCATGTAGTCTGAAATTGTTGGTTTGGAACCAGCTACTTTTAAGTTTTCCTAAATTTTACGAAATATTTTTTGTAATTAAAAATTTTTATTTATAATGTAACGTGACAAAATGTGAATGTTATGATATTGATAGATTACTGTTTTGCTTTGCTAATGGGCGCGCGTACGTTATATCCGGCCGTGTNAAATTTTTTTTCTATTAAATCCACTTATGGTCCGGGTGTTGTTCTTTTCTGATCAAGACCCTCGCCTAAGTGGTTGGCGACCCATTTTCCTTTTTGCAAGGGAGCCATGAGGGTGGCGACTCCACAATCCGTTGCGTGGCCAAAGTCGTCACCTCTCAATAAAGAAAAAAATATTGTATTTTATTATTATTTAATTATTTACTCTTAGTTTGTCTTGTTTTATTATGTTCTCCCTTATTAATGCATCATTTGTATCTTGTAGTTTTTTTACTTCTTTTTTCAGTTCAATCAAATTTAGTTATAATATACATAGAACACATTTATTTAACACTTAATTTATGTAATTAAAATTAAAATTAGTTTATGGTTTAATATTTTCTTCTTGTAAAGCAGCATTTTGTTCAGGAAAAGATTCATTTTCATGAATTAAATTATTAATTTTAAATTCCATTTTATACAACCTCTGTTATTAATAATAAAAAAAAAAATAAGCATTAAAAATCAAGTCAGCAAATAGTTTTTTTACCTTGATCCAATGTACGCAATAATGTAGTCGACACTGTTTTGAGTGTAGAGACCCGTGAGCCGTTTATTATCAACAACAACCGGTTATTTATAAAACAATCAAACCGAAAGACGAACACAATTAATAATAATCTTCGTATAATATCGCGGCTCTTTTGTAGGCGTCGGCGACGCGGTTTCCGGTAAGATTCTCGGGCGTCGAAAAGTTAGCAGCGTTAATAGCGACGGTACGCGGATGTTGATGGGTTCGGTCGCGCGACACGTCAGGAGCCGGTGTCGTACATCATCGATGTTGTCACTTTAACAACGGGAAGAAGACTCAACGTATCATTTGCGGCGGGTCATCGTCGGCCGTGCGGCACTTGCTGGACTTGACACCGTGGCGTATGGTCACTTATACTAATAGTAGGGCGACGGCTGATAAAGGTGGCACGAGTGATGGGGCCGTGTCTCTATAAGAATTTATTTATATATATATAATTGATGACACGCGCGCGCCTACGGGTTGGGAAATATTGTTGTCGACGAGTGGTGAGCGGGGTGGGGTTAATGCGTTACGACCGTCTAGTCTCAAGGCCATAGACGACGGGATACGCGAGAATAATAACACGTGCCGCGTGGAAAGTTACAAACATCCCACAACTCACAACAAACAACATACAAGTGAAATTAATATAAGCGTGTTAAAAAAGAAGTAAATTATAGAAAATTGTTGTTTATATGATTACTCTATATACATGATAGGGTGATTCATTTATCCTAAATAATGTAATTGTTCAAAAAATAAAAATATTTTGAGAATTTTTTTTTGCTTCTTGTAAGGTAGATATTTTTCTTAATATATCAAAAATACTGATAACGTTATCAACACTCCCTTTTAAGTTTATTTTTTCTATTGTGTTTATATATTCTTTTCGCACTAGTATTGTTTTTTATATTCTTTAAAACTCTATCCATCTCTGTTAGTGTTTTCCAAATATATAAGGCAGTACAACAGTTTGAAATATAATAAACCTCTTTCTGGCTGTGAGCAATTGTGAGTATTATCTACGTCTTATCAATATCTGTTAATACAATTACAAATCATCTGTTCATCTCTGTTGTTCTCTTGGAGACTTAAACGCGCGGGTACTAAGTTATCACATAGTATCATCTTTGCTTTCAACATTCATTGCTGTAACTTTGGTTGTATCCACAAATTTTAAGGGACATTGTTTAAGTCAAATTATGGCACCAACTTCTCCAAAATGTTGCCTCTCAAATTATTACCCGGTCTAATTCAAAAACAACCAGTTCGCTTACCTTAGAGGCTTTCAACAAAACTATGGCTGAGCACCAAAAAACTCAAGTAGAAACCCTTAACCAATGTAAATTACTTTGTGATTCCCAAAATGCCTAATTTACTGAACTTGAGGAGAGTATAGGACTTCTATCTTCTTAGATTATAGATTTAAAATTGGAAAATGACAAACTCCGTGAGAATATCTCTAATCTAGTTAAGCGCATTGAAACCCTGGAATCTACCAAAAATTCTCACTTTTTTTCTTCTGCTGACACTATATCAAGCATTCTTTAAGAAATTGCTGACCACGAAAAATGTTCTCGGAATGTCATCATTCGAGGAATTGTCGAATCTTCTTCTTCTGTCTTAGAAGACAGAATTTCTAATGACACGTTAAAAGTTACTGAGGCAATTAAGCTATACATTCCTGAATTATCGACGGGTCCCAAGTCAATTAGACTAGGTAAGCCTAATAATGCAGGACCTCGGCCTCTTAAAGTATTTTTCCCCTCTAAAGACATTGCTTTTAAACTTGTTTCCGAATTCAATAAAAGCGTCAAAGGTCTTCCTTCCGACAACATGCTTCGCTCTATCTCGATGACCCGCGATCGCACTTCTTTTGAACGAGTATTTCGCAATTCGTCAACTCATTTAACTGGGAGGCGACCTTTTCACAATATTCAATTGACGGTGCTGCCTCTATTTTCAATGAAGCCTTACTTCATGCAATTGAGTTGTTTGTGTCTACTAAATTCTACAAATCACCCAAATTTCCTCTCTGGTTCTCCTCTACACTTAAAAATCTTATTCTAGAGAAAAAACGTGCCCATGCAATTTTTAAACGGTCTAAGTTGCCAAATGACTACTTAGTTTTCTCTGAACTTCGTGCGAAATGCAAACGTTTATCTAAAACAGACTATCAGTCTTATATAAAATATACACAACAATCGCTTACTCACAATCCCTCCTCCTTTTGGAAACATTTAAAAATTTTAAGCCAACACAACAAATTACCTTCCACCTTATGTTGGAACAACACTACGGCTGATAACCCTCATGATACTGCTAATTTGTTTTCTAAGTACTTCTATTCCATGTATAACTCCTCTAATTGTGAACCTTTTAATTCTCCTAATTATAATACCTATCCATATGAACTTCCCTCTAATTACCACTTTACACTTGATGATGTACAACTCGTACTTAACTCTCAAAAAAATAACAATTCTAATGGCCCTGATGGTATTTCTGCACGTTTACTCTTTAACTGTCAAAACTCTATAGTGTATCCTCTATTCCTCCTCTTTAGACGTTCACTCGATGAAGACGTTTTTCCTGCTATGTAGAAGACCTGTTCGATTACCCCTGTTTTTAAATCTGGTGATCCCTCACTGGTTTCTAATTACAGTCCTATTTCCATCCTCCCCCACATTCCTAAACTGTTTGAATCCATTATTT
Source organism: Daktulosphaira vitifoliae (assembly GCF_025091365.1). Taxonomy (NCBI): domain Eukaryota; kingdom Metazoa; phylum Arthropoda; class Insecta; order Hemiptera; family Phylloxeridae; genus Daktulosphaira; species Daktulosphaira vitifoliae. Next base: position 79,097 of record NW_026099573.1, read on the forward strand.
ACAAGTACATCAAAAGAAGTCTTAACCACATATTATTGAATGAACAACATGGTTTTCGTCCTGGGAAATATACCACTACTTGTACCGTAGCTCTCACATCTTACATTTTAGAAAGTCTTGAATCTGATTGTCAAGTTGATGCCGTATTCACTGACTTAAAGCCTTTGACTCGGTAATCCACAGCCGTCTTATTTCTGAACTAGAATCTCTAGGTATTGGTAACCCTTTGTTATCCTGGCTCCAATCTTACCTTAGTCCAAGAATGCAATTTGTAAAAATTCAAGGTGCTACTTCGGACGTATTCTTTACTCCTTCAGGTGTACCCCAAAGTCCTTAGTCCTCTTTTGTTCATTATTTTCATTAACTCAATTAATAATTACCTTTCTTTCTCTAAAGTCCTTCTATTTGCTGATATAAAAATTTATTCTAAAGTTGCTTCCATCTCTGACTGCCGTCAACTCCAATCAGATCTTAACTCTTTCTTTATCTGGACACAACGTATTGGCCTTGCGCTTAATATTAATAAATGTCTAAATATGTTATTCCATCGAAAACGATCCCCCATTGTCTTTCAATATACCCTTAATGGCTCACCTCTTGAACGTGTTACTTCTATCAAAGACCTAGGGTTTTACCTATCACCTTCTCTCTCCTTCGAACAACACATAAATATAACATTTGGAAGAGCCTTAAAAGTTCTGGGTTTCATAAAGCGTAACACAAGCCTTTTCACGTCTCCTACCTGTCTTCGATCCCTATACTTTTCCCTTGTCCGCTCTATTTTAGAGTATGGTGTTGTGGTATGGAACCCATATTTGGCTAAGGACCAATTAACACGCTTAGAACGTGTTCAAAACTGTTTTTTATCTTATGCTGCTTACCTGCTCAAGATTGAGCATACACTACATGACTATTCGAACATTATAGAATCCTTAAATATCCCTTCCCTTTCCTCTCGCCGATTAAACGCTGATCTTACATTTATTTCTTCTATTCTCAGTGGCGCAATTGATGCCCCTGACCTCCTTTCCTCAATCTCATTCCGAGTACCCGTACATTTTACCAGGAACACATACTCTTTACCTTATCCCTTCCCATCATAATAATTATTTCAACAACCATCCCATCCATCGAATGCTTAAAATACTTAATAAATCATAATTCCATATTTTGTTTAAAATTGCACAAACATGTACTGCTAATTTTAGTGTTATTCTTTGTATATATTATAAATGTAAATAATTCTGTTATTATCATAATTAATCTTTAAATTTAAAATTTTTTTTTCATTTATCTATATAAGTATCTCTGTAAATTGCCGATTGGCGTTAGCTAAATAAATAAATAAATATCAATCATGAAATATTTTTCATATTTATCTCTTATACCTTATAAGGATATGAACTTTAAATTTTCAAATGGGAACATACTAATTAACTAGCATATTTAATAGATGTTTACATAAAGAAAAGATTGGTCAATAATACCTTTTGACCAGTATTTTGGAAGTTATTAGAATGTTACAGTGATGACTGGAGGTGTGACGTGGGTGTTATTATTTTAATCACTAGTCATTTCTCAGTCACTCTTATTCTTCTATAAGTATAAAAATTTCCAAAATACTGACGAAAAAGTTGTTATTGACCAGTCATTTTTTAAATGAAATCATTAAGAGGACGCCATACGGGCAAACGAAACAACGATATGACCGAGAGAATGCGCTTTTAGATGTTTTACAACCGAACTCT
>NW_026099573.1:80944-105729 GCF_025091365.1 Daktulosphaira vitifoliae
ATCACTTTAAACCGTATAATATGAATTATACTTTTGATCATTTTCAAGCCTAAAATTATGGCGGTGTAGCGTCCTCTTAAAAATGTCATTTAATTTGTAAAAAAAAAAGTTTTATAACTTAATAATTTATAATTTAAGTTATAGACATGTCTCCTTTTTGCAGAAAACATCGTTTTCATATCTTATTTATCGATGTAGGAAGAGAAACACTATCAAAATATGCAAAATATTGTTTTTATTCATCAATTTATTTTTACCAAATATAACTTATATAACTTATGTTATTATTAAATATAAATATAAGATTATTTTTTTACGTTTTACAATTTTTTTTTTGAACTACAGCTTATAATTAAAATACATTGATGATATTATTTTTAATACATTTTTGTCATTATATTTTTAGTCTAATACATTTTCATCAGATTTTGAAGGCCATTCACTTATTGGTTTCCAAAACCCAATATTTTCCTCCGAGATAAATTTCAATGTATTTTTGATATCTTCCAACTTTTTTTCGTTGATTGGCAACTTTCCGTTGTGTGCTTTGTCGATTGGGAATAAAAAGTCCGTTGTGGAATTTTGAAGACGAAATGTATGTTCAACCAACGCATTTATAAATTCACGACATTTAATTTCGTTTTTATTGGAACATGCAACAGTGAGTTAATGATAAGATGATAAAGCAAATGATGATTTATTATCTCTCAGTATATTTTTCCCGTATGAGGCATTACTTAAACATGTTTTTTTATAATATGTTGACCCCCATTTTTTGTAGTCAATTATATAGTTTTGATCAACTTTTACGACTGAAAAGTTGTTAGGAATTTTCGAAGCTTCGGAAATTAAATTAATGTATTGGTCTATTGTGTATAGTCTTTCGTATTTTACTAGAGATCTTTTTATCAACCCAAAATCACGGTCACAAGGCATGAAAGAATGACCTCTCATTGTATATAAAACTTGGACTTCTTTAAATCTTTTATTTTCCACCAAACCCATTAAAAACCTAATAATTGCGTTTCTGCAATTATTACCGTTTCTGCAGTTAGCGATACATATGTTTTATTGGATCTTAATAATCATTGCATTCCAAATAAACAAAATGAAATATTAAGTGCATTATCGCGGACATAATGATTTTTTAGAATTAATTTTATTTTCACTGTTTATCCGTAATTACCTACTGACAAATTTTAACGATAACTTGATAATATACTTATTATTATTGTACAATAATAAATAATTAATATTATTTTATAATGGAGAAAAAAGGGAAGAATAATCGTTGTATAAGAATGCTTTACTTTTCAACTAGTTTTTGGCATTTTATCACAGCTCTTTACCACATCAAGTTCTCAAGCGGTCGACGTCTCGTACGTAAACATATTAGCATACAGGTACGTTCAACCGTTTAATTATTTCCGGTACGGTGTAGTAGTACGAAAATAACCCATCTTTAATTATTTTCCCAATTACTTAAAAATTATTTTTCATCCCGTAAATAAAACATTGTAATGTATTTTTCATACATTTTATATTCATATTTTAATGCTAATATTTTAACGATAGTTTCAACATTTTTGTAGATCAGTCGTGTGGTTTTGTAAAGAGGACAATTTTAAAAAACATAAAATTAAAAACTGAAAGTGAAAAATGTTTAAAAATTAGCCAAATGTTTCAAAAATCTTCTACTGATAGTTTGATAGCGTCGAATAATTCTGAATTACCAAGTATTGACAGTCAAAGTAATGATATAAGTGTTCAGAAATCTTCTATTGATATTCCAACAACAAGTAATTAAAATTTAATACACAAAGAACAAATAAATATTGACATTGACAAAAAAAAATCTGGTATCTCAAAGGCATGTAATTCTGATTCAATGGACATTGAAAACGACATTGATTTAATATTTCCAACAATTTAGACCAAAATTTAGATATTCATGAAACCAAAACGCCGAAACTTTGATCCATTCCAAAATTTATTTAAAAAACCCAATGTAATTGAGTTGCAAACATTTTTTGATTATCATCCTTTTCAAGAAGTATCGAATGAAGAAAAAATTTTTTGAGATGATGGATGTAACAGAAAATAATTTTCATATAATAATAAAATTAAGAATTTTTTTTGTACAATTCATTTAGCTTTTAGTAGTGTAGATGATAAAAACACATTTATATCAGTTATGTTTGATTTTAAACATATTTAATCAAGGATTGATGAACATGAAGAAAGTAAAATACATTTGAACTCAACTGAAGCCCTTTTGTTATATCAAAAAAATAAAGATATCCAATCTTTATTATTTAAAGGCCAACTTTCTAAAAGAGCTGAAGAAATATCTAAAAGAAGAGTAGTCATATACAAACCATAATCAAAAAATCTGAAAAAAGTACTTTAACTGGCAGGAATTAGAATTGACATAAATATCTAAAACAACTGTTAGCTACATTTTTATGGCATTTTCAAAACTTCTTAAACATCATATCAGTACTAATATTGCTGGTATGTTTTCCATTCAAATCAATATTACTCAAGACGTCACAGTATCAGATATTTGTTCCATCATTATTCGTTATGTTTCTATAGAACCTATATCAAAAATAAATTAGCATGTATTATCCATTTTGAGTGCATTAGAATCAACAAGTAAAGCATTGTTTAAGTTAGTTGAAAATTGCTTTTTAAAAAATGATATTTATGTGAAAAAGTGTGTTGGTAGCTCAACAGATGGAGCCTCAAATATGAGGGGTCCATATCAAGATTTTTCAGCATGGCTTTAAAAAAAATTACCTCAACAACTTCATGTTTGGTGCTACGCACATAAATTAAACTTAGCATTGATAGATATTGCATATATAATACCTTTTATTATTTGGCCTATTAAACTCATGCTCTGTGTTCTTTCGAGTCTTTTAAAAGAATGGATGTTTGGAGAAATTTTACTACAGATAGTCGTGTTTTAAACTTAATAGGTGAAACAAGGTGGTGGGCAAAATATGTTGCTTTAAAAAAGTTTTTTGGAATATTTAATCACCCTTCAAATTCACTCTTTATAACCGTAATCCGAGCTTTTCAATTGATTGTCCAAAATACTGAAAATTTTAATAACAATGCTAAGTATAAAAAAACAACTTATTTAAAAGATTTGACCAACTTTAAAACTATAATAACTGCTTTTAAAAAGTTATGTGATTCGTTAAATTTATTTCAAAATGGCAAAAATATTGTCGAAGTAATAAATCTGAAAGAAGAATTATTAGATTTTATCAAAAAATGGCCGGAACCAAGAAATTTGTCATTTGATGAAGCTAAGAATTTGCATAAAACACTGCAGATTGAAGATGACATGGAAGAATTTAATTGTAAAGATGAAAACGAAAATTGTTCTGATAACGATCAACAATATAATGAAAAAAATTAACGTTATTATGACAGCATATTTTGTTGCTTCAATATTTTAGTGCATTATAAAATGTATTCGAATACATATCATAACTTATTTATTGTTTATAAATATATTTTAAGCTTATCTTCAACTCAACGTGCATGTGAAAGGAGTTTTTCCACATTGAAATATATAAAAACCCGTTTAAGAAACCGTTTGACTGACGAACATTTGGAAACTATGATGTCAATACATATAAATAAAGACATATTAGAAGATATTCAAACGGAACACATTATTGAGGAAGTTTCAAAGTATTCTTTAGTTTTTAAAAATTTTAGTTTAGTTTATTTTTATATTGTCAACTTATAAAAAATAATATGAGTGTAGATGATGTGGGAGATTGTGTCAAGTGGAAGTTTAGGATAAGGGTAGCCGACCCCAAATAGTTGGGATTAAGGCGAGGAAGGAGAAGAAAATAAAAAATAGTATGTAATCGTAAAATTTTTTTTTATTAAGTTTAATTAATTATTTTATTATAGCTCTAATTACTGTCTTTGATCCAGCGATAGGCTCTTGATTTTATTATTATATAGTATTTTATTATTTAACCTATCTACTTTCGATTTATGTACTAAATAACTGAAATATAATAAGAGTAAGATATTAAAATAAATAACACATCATTTTTAATAGTAATTTATATATAAGTGATTACTTATAATTACTTATAATCATCAATATTTCATAAATTTAAAATTTTACATTATTTTTAGAGAAAAAAAACAAATTATATTTTATGAACTTTATTAGTCATATTATACAGTTCAAACATTTTATTGTGCACAATCAATCAATATGCTTAATTTTTGACAAGCAATTTTTCATCGGATTCAAATTTTAATCTAATATTTATTTGTGCATTTTTTAATTATTCATTTTGCCTTGAACAATAATAATAAGTGGAACAGTTTTCTTAAATTCTGTTTTCATCAGCATCCGAAAAAAATTGATAAGAAAAATATTACATTTTCACTGTGTGGTCTTAAATGTACGGTATTTCTGTTACTTCTAAAATATCGCTCATTGTTAATTGTATATCCCAATGCAGATGCAATGTTAAGGACTTCACGTTATATTTCTTCAACTAGTCGTGGTTTAATGATTGTTTTTTAGTGTTACTCTTAGTCTTATGGATTTGAAGAGCTATCACGTATGTGTAGACGTATGGTAACAGGCTCGTCTCTAAAGTTAATCCTCAACGATGTGATAACCAGCTGCATTCCTGGATTAAACTGACAAATTTCGGAATACACCACCTGATTTTTTTGAATTACGCTACTTAATGCGTACCTTTTCAATGATCAATGTCCAAATTAACAACTACACTCTCGTATAATTTGGACTTGACAGGTAACATATCTCTAGAAAAGACCACGAAAATTACTGATTCCGAATGACTCAGCATATATTATAATATCTAAATGGGTGCTCGTCGCTTGGGTAGTGTCGATGTTAATTTTTTTGAAGTTCCACTCTTCCACTCTACTTCTTCCCAACATATGAGTGCAAGTATAATACTTAACAAATTTTCACTGGTTTATTTGAATTAGCGTGTTTTCTGACTTCGTGTGCAGCTCTCAAAATACTCGATTATCCACCAACCAACGATCCTAAAACTGAAAGTCCAGCAAAAATAGAAATAAGTGGCATCATACCAACAAACTTAGATACTCTATTAGTGCGAGATGTTTTAAATTATTGTTTTCCTTTACGGCAACACGAGCGGCCACTAATGCTAATTTTGCCGCACTGTAAATATCTTTTGAATTATGCATAGCTTTTTCTTCAACTCGAAAAACACTACCAAAGCCTATTCCAATTTTCCTTTTAGCTTTCATGGTATTTGTTAAAGCATATGCAACAGCTTTTCTCTAAATGAATTATCGTTCACTTTTACGCAGACTAATGCGAGTTTTTCGAAATCCCAAATACTCACATAGAAATTTCGATATATTAATATTGACAAAATATTTGCATAAAATACTTTTTAAAATATTTTAAAGCAAATATTGTGACAATATTTCATAAATACAATAAAAAATATATATATATACTCGATGGTTTTGTAAATGTTAGTAGTCCTTCTATTGTCAGTTTAAAATTAATCAACCTATTGCTAATTTCACCTATCAACACTTCCCAATTATTGACTTTCGTAGCTAGGTCCTCCGTGACAAGAGTAACGTCTATGTTGGTGTTACGTCTCGCTCCTGAGAATGTATCTGGTTGTCCCCTAGTGTTGATTACCGCCAGCCAATCGATCCATTCCTCTACCATTATTCTTTTATGGTGCTGTCTTCTGTTATGCCATCGTGTGTTGATCGTGATACTTTTTTTTTTTTTTTTAAATAGCCTTTATTTGAAAATATTATGGTTCAACAATTAATATAAGATACAACAGTAAGTATTACAAATATAAACATTTACAACAAAAGAAGCAACAAGAAAGAAAACAAAAGTGTATTAAAATTATTTACAAGAGATATTCATGTTATAAGTTGAAAATAAAATGAAATATAATAAAAAGTATTATAGTCAATTATTATGAGTAAATTAAATGGAGCAGCCAGCATACCAAAGAAGAGATATAATTGAATTAATAATGGACACATTACGGGAATTAAGGATTAAAAAAGGATCAGAATTAGTGATATCATGCGTAGCTAGGAAATTGAATAACAAGAACCTATTGGAATTAAGAGCAGGACAAAATAATAAAAAATGAGGGAAATAACAATAAATTCCTCCTCGTGGAGGTGGCAGAAAGGGACAGAATTTAAGTTTAAATTCTGTTTAAAACAGGTTAAGTTTGAAAGCGAAATTGGGTAGAAGATTGTGATCAACTCTTAAGCGAGAGAAAGCGACGATAGATTTGCGGAGGAGATCAAGACTATGTGTAAGGAGGTAGAAAAGGACACATAAGTAGGGATGAAGTGCGACAGACCCATCAGTGAAAATTAAGCAGAAGTTTGAAAAGTTTTCGTAAATATAAGAATTGAAGAGGTTATTAACTAGCGCTGAGGGAAGTTGATCGTGATAATATCTTAATATTTTCCTGTGAAACTTAAAACCCTAAAAAATAAATGTCAATTTCTATCTTAGTATCAAAAATTTCAAATCACAAATATCACTTTCTCATGAGATACAACTCGCTTTTATTTTATAACATGGTTTTATTTAGGGTATTTATTGAGTAAAAGAATGGATTCTCATGGCTAATAATATTTAATGGTTTTACTTATTGAACTACTCGAATGATAGTAAAAATATATGAGTACAATAAAATGAATAAATTATTTAAAAAAAAGAAATTAAATTATATAATACTATAATTATAATATTAAATTATTTTTATTATTATTGATATTGATTTAAAATATATCATTATTAAGACATACTTAAAGTAAATTAGTAAAATTATAAATTCAAAGAATAAAGTATTAAGCTAGATATGGAATAAACTATAAACTATTAAACACTTTTTTAGAGGCTGTTAGAAATAACAATGATCCAGACCACGCAAATGCGACTGTTTCAACTATTGAAAAAACTATGACACAAGTGTTGCCAAATGTTCCTAAAAGTTTAAACTATAAATAACATACTTAAAATTATAAATGAAATACATAACATGTATAGATATTTGCTATTTACAATTGAAATTTAAATATACTGATTATTATAAATAAATAATTTCTACAAATCAAGTATTTAATACCTTCTAAAATTGTAAGAAATATCTTAAAGTAAACAGTCTGAGTACAATTTAACAAGAAATGTTGTGATGCGAGGAACAAAAGGTTATACGTATAACTAATTTTCAATTTTGTATAGTATAATTAGAAAAAAAAAGAAATAGGTTAGTTTTCCAATGTGACTAAATTTTGTTAAGTTATGAGGGATTAAATATCGAATATTAGCCAACGATCGACGACAAAATTTTATAATTATGATTTAATTTTCAAGATATTTTGTAAAGAAGAACGATACTTCTGAGATTCAACTGCGTATAGGTTTATCATCCATCATCATCACATTTGAAAGAAGTATTAAAACCCTATGGACTGATTTCTATAATAAATGTATAATTTTTACTTTGAATATTTACCATACTATTGAATAATATTTTTTCTGTATGTCAAGAACAAAATTTTGGAATAGTTATGATAATAATAATTATAATGGATTTATATATAAACATTAGGGTGGCCGCAATTTACATATGAAGGAAAATTTTTGTACGAAACTTCAGGAGCGCCGGGCGTAAATTTGTTCCTTTATGTCTACAGATAATCGCTAAAAAATTTGAGCTTTATACTACTTGATTAACTGGTCGCACATAAAGCTCAAAGTTTTGGAAAAATATGAAAAATTTCAGTGTTTTACATTTTTAGACTACAGACTTTGTTTTACGAAAAATATTATAATATATAATATTTTAGATATTGTAATTTTCTATAAAAAAGATCTTCTTACAATTTCGCGTTTATTTAATACTTTTTGGTTAAAATAATAAAACTCGACAATACTCGTGATTTATGAAAACTTCCAACCATTTGGTTTTTTGTAATTGTCTAGTTTAATTTTCGCATTACAAAAAAAATTTTAAATAAAAAATGTTATTGCAAATGATTGCAAGATCAATAAGCTCACAATAGTCTTCACGAGGATATTTTTTATAAATAGCAATATTATAATTTTTCAAAATATTATCCAAGTCATCACCAACAACATTTCTTATTTCAGAACTATTTATGCCTGGAACAAAATTATTTGTATTTACTTGGGACCAATTAGCTTGGAACCTTTTAAATAGTGGGATATCAGGCCCAGAAATTGAAAATTTAGATTTCCCAAATACAGCTGCTAATACTATTTCTGAAACGTGATATCGGCAGCCAAAATATAATGAATCCCTTTCTAATTTTTGTTCCAATAACATGCATGCTCCTTTTATTCTGTCAGTATTTGACGCTGTAGTATCAAATCCAATTGCTTGGACATTTTTTATTAAGTTCCAACTTTCCAACGTGTAATATACACTTGATGCCATTTCAAGTCCGGTAGCAGCAGGTATTTCTGGAACACCTAAAAGTTGTTCAGTACCAGCACCTGTAGCAATTACAGCCAATCTTTCGACTGATTTGCCACTTATATCATGTAGTAATTTAGTGTCCCNGTTTACCACTTATATCATGTAGTAATTTAGTGTCCCAATGGATTGTTACTATTTTGTCATTAAGCTGAGAAAATTTTTCTTTAATTCTTATGTAATTTTTTTTTCGAAATTGTTCCCGTTGTTTTGAAATTGATGTCCGATTTAAAACATAAGACGATGGATCTAGAGATACAGCATCCNGAAAAATTGTTCCCGTTATTTTGAAATTGATGTCCGATTTAAAACATAAGACGATGGATCTAGAGATACAGCATCCAAAAAGTTGGGACTAAGGCGAGGAAAAAGAAGAAGACATAAATCGTCAAATAACAGAATAACAGCTTTCCTTTAAAAAAAAAACTTTGTATTTAAATAAATCATAATTAATTAGATCAATCAAATATTGTACATCTTACCAGGCTAACTTTTCTCTATAATTTCTATCAGAATTATTTTACATTTATTCTTTGAAAACAGTACTGCTTCTTAGGTAAGAAATACATTTACGAAATTCGCATTTAGCACTATTACGCGTTTACTCAAGTAGTTTTCGTCAGTGCGACTATTGAGTAACATACATTATTTTTAAAACTTTTGATAATTCAAATTATTTATTTTTATTTTTGTATATGGCTTTAAAAATGTTATGTTTATAATATTAATGTTGTTAATAGTAAATTTGTTATTTTTTTATACAAAATAAAAAATCATAAAAATATAAAGAACTTCTATTCACGAAACATCCAAATAAAATAATTTATTTTCAATTTGAAGAATATTTGTTGAAGATTTTTTTTTTATAATATATTTTCGAAATACGATGTAAGTCATGATAATTTAACAAATTCACTAACTTTTTTAATAATAAATATGTTACTTTTTTTTTTTTTAATTTATGAAAAAATAATTTTTTTTAAAAAATTTAGGATAACCTTGAATATTGAAATCTATTGTTAGTGTTTTGTAGTTAAATTTTCGAAAAATAAAAAATTTATAAAAGTTAAGATCAATATATTATAACATATTTTAAGAGGTGACGACGCAACGGATTGTGTAGTCGCCACCCTCATGGCTCCCTTGCAATAAAGAAATTCGGGTCGTCAACCACTTATGCGAGCGTCTCGATTATAAAAAAAAAACTAACAACCGTACTAAAATATAATGTGTTGCTGAAGACCAATGTGGTCCAACCTGTGGCCCTCGAAGCCTTTTTTTTTGCCCCCCCCCCACCATAGTTAAATTAATTATTTATTTTATAAATTAAAAATTAAAGTCACAATAATATTGTAACAAAATCGTGATATGATCGTTTAAATTTTACATTTTATTGTTTTATATGTAAAATTTATGCTATAAAACGTAGGAATACGATGGTAGTTTTCGCGAGCCGGTGATATCGCGATAAGACGCGATGGACGGTGTGAATTCTATTCATAATCGCGAACATTAAATATTTCTTGAAACTATATCTACTCAGTAATCATTAACTAGTCGAGACCGTTTGTTCATGTACTCCTATGACAGTGCCCGACACCCATGTTATTACTATACATACGTTTTATTTTTACCATGTCTAAAAAAAAAAAACGTAAATTGGACGAAATTGAAACCGTATCACTTTCTCATCAAACTGTTAGTAGAAGCGTTAATGAAATAAGTAATTATGTATCTTTAATGCTTCGTAATATAATACAGAATTGTAAGTACTCTTCTTTAGCATTACATGAAAGTAATGATATTTCCGATAACAGTCAATCAATTTTATTCATACAACTGTTTTAATATACTGTTTTAATATAAGATTTTAATATACATGAAGAATTACATCAAATAAAACCATTAATTACTAGAAATAGGGGTACAGATATATTTGAAGCATTGAAAAAAATTATTTTAGATTTTGGTTCATTTGACAAATCCACTAATATAATCACTGATGGTGCGCCAGCTATGGTTGAGATACATACTGGTTTAGTAGGAAATTTAAAGCAAATAGGGCTGAAATGTTTATTTATTCATTGTATTATTCACCAAAATGCGTTTTGTGGCAAGTTTGTTAACATTAATGAAATTATGAAAAAAGTGATAAATATTATTATTTATAATCGTGGTGGTAACAAAGCTCGAAGGCATAAAGCATTTATTACATTTTTAGAAGAAATGGAGAGTGAGTATGGTAATATCCCGCTACACTGTGAAGTAAGATGGCTGATTGCAGGGAATTGTTTGAAATCTTTATTTGCATTGAGAAGTGAAGTTTTTGAATTCCTTAATTCTAAAAATATTGGACAACAGTTTTATGAAGACTTATAAAGTATTTCATTCGTGAAGCCTCTTGCTATTCTCACTGATTTAACATTTCATTTAAATATTTAAAATTTAAAACTGCAAGGAAGAGGACAAAATTATAATTAACTAAATAATGATAATGTGTTGATATGTACGTGTAGTCTTCAATCTTTTAATTTTTTATAAATAATTAGTTGTTGAATTATTCTTTGTTGTAGTTTTATATAAAAAGTGTTAACTTCTTAAGCTTTGGAAGTCGGTTCTAAGACTGTGCTTTTGTATTTTAGCAGTTATTTGCAAATTAATTTTCATTTTTTGGTGAGTGAACGACCATTATTCATTCTTATCATATAGTAGTTACTTGTGTGTTTAAACACTTCACCTGCCAGATGTTTTTCTTGGTGACTTAAACGCTCGGTGTCATTAGTTCACACTGTACGCTACATTAATTTACTGGTTGTAATTTTGGTTGCGTTTTATACTTTTAAGGAGTATTATATATCGAACCTTATTATGAGTCCTAATACACCTCCAAAAAACATCTCTAAACTTACTACTCGATCTTCTTCCGCTATCTCCTCCGGAAAATCAGTTTATGAATTATCCAATCGAGCTGACACGTGCAATAAAACCAATATGGTCTCAAATGAAGACCCGATGGTAATGTTAAAGGACTTTAAGACTGAAATGTTATCTTCCAATAAGGCGATTTCTGAACTTCAGGCTTCTCAATACAAGGACTTGAAAGCTGACCTTTTGAAGGTCTCTCATCAAATGATTGAATTGAAGAAGGTAAATGCTAGGCTTAGTAAAGAAATTGACTCACTGAAAAGTAAAGTTACAAGTTTGGAAAATTTAAACTCAGTTGATAATTAACAATCGGTAGTGTCACTTGTTCTCCAAGAAACATTTGCGCGGAAAAAATGTTTGTCCAATTTAATTATATATGGAGTTCCAGAATCTACATCGTCAGTTGTATCTGAGCGTATTGCTCATGACAAATTGACAATTGACAATACTCTTGTTTCACTTCCTAGTGCTGGTTCCCTGAACTTAAAACTGATCCGTCTTGGTAAACCACGGGCAAATTCATGTCGCCCTATAAAAGCTATTTTAAATAGTAAAATAGATGCTTTACGCTTATTATCTGAATTCAACTCTGCAAAGCTCTCTGGTACTACTTTTCCTGACAACTTTCGAATGGTGAGTGATAGAACCCCACTTCAGCGCAAATTGTTGCGTTCATGCTTTATGGAGCTTGAGCAAAGAACTAAAAATGGTGAAACTGGACTACGTATAAATTATGAAGATGGATTGCCAAAAGTTAGCGTCAACCATTCAAAAAACGTAAAACTACAGCAACGTCAAGCAGTCAACCACTCTTAGCAACACCTTTATTTAATGACTCAATAACAGAATTTTATCAAAACTGTCGCGGCTTAAGGACAAAATTATTTAACTTTAATTGTAATGTATCATCTTTAAATTGTACTTTTATTGTTTTAACTGAAACATGGTTAACCGATACCTTTTTTGATTCCGAACTTGGTTTAATCAACTATAATATTTTTAGGTATGATAGATGTAATTCAACGAGTAATTGTTTACGTGGTGGGGGGGTTCTTATTGGTGTACGTATAGATATCTCAGCTTTTTCCATTCAAGTTACTCAATTAAATGTTGAACATAATTTTATACGCTTTTCCATTGGCAATACTAACTTTAATATTGGTGAAGTATACATTCCTCCCCATTCTTCTCCTGAAATTTACGAATCCCATATTGATACAGTTGAACACTTATTCCAACAATATTATGACCATACTTTCATTATCTGTGGTGACTACAATATTACTGAGATAAATTTGAATGAAAAAGCGCATGCAAGATATAAGTCTACTTTAACATTATATATTAAATATGTCGGATTATAAAAAATTCTCGTTCTCTGTGCAAAATATAAATTCGATTCCAAAAAATATTATCGCGATCACGTTATGCGCGCTGAACTTTTACTCAATGATAATCCACATCATTTCTGGAAATTTGTAAACAACAAACGTTCTAGTAAAACTATACCCAAAGTAATGTCATTAAATGGTAATAGCACTTCTAATGAGCAGGGGACAGCCAATCTGTTATCTAATTATTTTTCTTCTGTTTATTCTACATATCATAATGAGTTTGACATAGACAAATTGGGTATTTTAACTTATGACCTACCAAATAATATTACTTTTACCATTGATGAAATATTCCAATGCCTAACAAGTCTTCGTGGCAACTGGTCAGTTGGACTTGATGGCCTCGCAGGGTCATTCTTATATGAGTTAAGATCAGCTCTGGCTTATCCGCTGTGGATTCTATTTAGACGATCGCTTGATGAGGGTATTTTTCCAACGATATTTAAATTTAGCTCAGTTACACCTGTTCTTAAATCAGACTCTCCGTCAATAGCTTCTAACTACCGACCCATCTCGATCCAATCACATTTGTCAAAAATTTTCGAGTCGTTAGTCTTACAAGCCATTCAACCATCTATTAACAGAATAATTATGGAAGAACAATATGGCTTTCGCCCTGGTCGTTCAACCACCACAAATAATCTTTTATTCTGTAATTATATTTTCGATTCTTTTCAGAGTCGTTCTCAGGTGGATGTAATATACACTGATTTTAAAAAAGCTTTTGACTCAGTCAATCATAATAATCTTATTAGGGTTTTAGGTAAATCTGGTTTAGGTGAACCTCTCTTATCTTGGTTTAAATCATACCTTCATGACCGATATCAATGGGTAAAGATATATGGTATAAAGTCTGAACTATTTTCTGCCTCATCTGGTGTTCCACAAGGGGGTAATCTATCTCCACTTTTGTTCTCTTTATTTATTAACAGTGTCACTCAAGTTCTTCGCCACTGCCGCATTCTCTGTTTCGTAGATGACATCAAGCTATATATACGTGTATCCATAATTGAAGATTGCCTTAAGTTATAGTCTGATTTGAATTCCTTCTCTAAATGGTTTAGTACATTAGGATTTACACTTAATATCTCCAAGTGTCTGGTTTTCACGTTCCATAGGATAAAATTCCCATTAGTGTTTTCTTATAACCTTGAGTCAATAAACATACAACGGGAGACTAATTTTGTAATGGACCTTGGATTAACCTTGACCCTAACCAACATATTAATTATGTTTGCTGTAAGGCGTTTAAATCACTTGGCTTTTTACTAAGATTGGCAAAAGACTATCAGCTAAAAAAATCTATTAAAACGATATACTGTGCTCTAGTAAGACCAATACTCGAATATGGTTGTGTTGTTTGGAATCCCCATGCAGCAAATGGTTCATTGCAAATTGAGCGGGTTCAACGCAAATTTTTGCGTTTTGCCTGCCAGTGCCTTACTTAAAATTCCATGTTGACTATTCTCCAATAGCCAATGAACTGGGACTACAGTCTCTAGCTGAACGGCGGTATACTGCAGGCATCAGATTTTTAGAAGGAATAATTAATGGCAAGGTCGAGTCCTCTGCACTGGTTTCTCTTATTAATTTTAAGGTTCCTCAGTGCTCTACCAGAACTTATACTCCCTTTTTTGTCCCGTATGCTACCACAAATTATTTAGTTAATGAGCCATTGAAGCGTTTAATGTCTAGCGCCAATAAGGACATACATTTCTCTAGTTCGTTGTTCAACACTTAATTTAAAATGGTTAACTTCTAAAAAATTGTTACTTTGTACGATATTATGTAATTGTGTATTGAATGTACTTATAAACTTAATTATTGTATTAATTGTACATATCCATGTAAAATGGGCTCAGCCCTTTGAATTAATAAAATAAAAAATATATGTCAACTTTATAGTAATATTTAAGGTTTTTGGAAAAAATTAGAAGTACTTAAAAACGCATAAGAAAACAATAACACAACATATTTTCCATTATGTAAAGACATTAATAAAATTTTAAATCAATCGGTTTGTTTTATTGAATTTAAAAAAATAATCACAGAACTAATAACAGAATTTAATTCACGATTTAAAGATTTTAATGTATTCAAACCTAAAATTGAATTATTTAATAACCCAATGACAGTTGATATCTCTAAACAACCTCCCGATTTTCAAATGGAGATCTGTGATTTACAAGCAGACTATTTTCTTCGATCAAAAGTAAATTTGCCTCTTGAAGAGTTTTGGAAACTGTGTTCGCAAGAAAAATTCCCAACATTACGGAATTTTTCTCTTAAAATTTTGTCATTATTTGGAAGTACGTATATTTGTGAATTGGCTTTTTTATGATGAATTTAATAAAGTCCAAATCAAGAACCGTATTCTATATTCATCTTTAGAATTGTGCATGAGATTTGCTACCACAGTTTGTTCAATTGATTTCGAAAACTTGGCTAATGAAAAACAATGTCAATCATCACATTAATTAATTAACTAATTCTAAATTCTAATTAATTTTAATTGTAAGTAACTTAATTTGTAATGTAATAATGTGTACATAATATAAAATATAAATAGGTAAAATATAATTTTTTTTCTTCTGACGGCCCCAGGTGTGTTTAAAAAAGTGTAAATTTTCCACAAAAGGTTGGACCACCCTGACTAATATATGCTGATATCTTGTAGATAAAAAAAAATGTATTTTATTTGATGTCTACAGTGGTGGACATACATAAGTATGTCAAAGACCGTTACCTTGAAACTAGGGAGAATTATTAAAGGTAATAAATAAGACACACGTTTGTGTATTCACGTTCGTGAATATTACGAAGATATTTGCGTAATTAAAAGATTTTTTTTTAGTAAGATTATTAAGATAATTTTATTAAATTATGAAAATTAAGTTGATAGTGGACAAAACTCGAAGGCAAAAACCACTCTGAAAATTAAGAGACAAGAGAAGAAAAATAAGCAATTATTAAGAAAAAAAGAAAATTTTAACCTACAACTTTTAGATATTACACGTGAAGTGTTTTCCGCACCGGAACAAGTGAGTATACTCCGTGAGCGGCGGATAATTTTTGTAATCTGGCAGTCCGGACCGTACTTGGGCCCTGCAGGAATAATATATATGTATTAGATATACACGACACACCACTGACCAATAACCTTGTAAATTACAATTTTAGCTCATAGTAAATAATGAAAAAAGAAATACAATATAACGTAGGTTATAGACGCATACAATTTAACAAGTCAATTTGTACTGATTTTATGTACTTAAATAAAAATTTTGTGCAAAATTGAAACATTAATTTTTTTTTTATTAAACAGGTTAATTAAAAATTACTAATATTTAACAATTTAAAAAATAAGTAATGTAAAATATTTATATAGAAGTTATATAATTCATCATATAATATAATATAATTTAATATAACTAATATAATTAATTTCAGCATTTGGTTTTTGAAATGGAACCTCTCGACGAAAACTTCCGGAAAAGTGCAACTTACGATTCATTGACCAGACATAATTACTATCGAAATATCCATTTAATATCAGCACTATCGAATGACACAATAGTATAAATTTAATAATTTGAAATAAAATTTTGAGTAGCTAACACCATAAGCAATTTTTTAATTATTACAATCATTATTTTTATCTTTTATTTTTTTTAATTCATTTAAATTTTATTTTTAATGCATAAGAGTATTAGAATTTTTACAAGAATATTTAAGAATTCCAAGCATCCTTAATTTTTAACAATTTATATGGTAATCGAATGTTAGTATGCTATCAAAAAATATTTCAATGTCTTTAAAATGGAAAACACGCTCGATATGATATTATTAATACTGTATGTATAAGAAATATTACTATGGAACTAATAAAAGATATGATTTTTCATTAATTTACACATTAAGTTTAAGAGAATTATGAGTACCCTTTTGAAGAAGAATTGCATCATTTACATAATTTATTATACGAATTATTTTAAGGTCGTCTGCTCATAAGAGCGTACTATAGTTCAAGAAGAAAAAATGTCATAACTAAAAATTAGAAAAAAAAAAGGAGCTTAATGGAACTTTATGGTGCACCACTTATCTGCTGAAAAGAGGGAGACTGATAATTTTTATATTTATCAGTTTGAGAACTATTAGAAAAGTGTTACGAACCCGTATTGTTATAGCACTACTGTAGTGAGGTTAAGTTAGTGAGTTAATTAGTAAGTAGACAACCAATACTTTGGATAAGCATTTTGTCAATAGTGTTCGAACCGTTGTAAGAATAAAGTGTGACATAATTATAAAAAACTTGTTAGTGATTGCCTGAAAACTATTCATTTATAATTCATATAATAACTGTAATTTCTAAAATTTAATTATATTATTGTAGTTATTAGTAAAAGTTAAGTGTACTTCAATTCACATTACCTACTACTTACAGTTCATTCAAACACGTTACCGTGTCTCATCCTAGGTAGGACAAAACAAATGAATGAAAATAGTCACAATAAAAGAGGATTACTTAAATTAAAGATTTAAGTTTATTATACAGTGTATCATGTTTGACTATGTCAAAAACCTTAAAGTAGTCGGTATATATCAACTTAACTTGACATCAACTTGGTAACCATTTGAAAGAGTATTATAAAGTATTTGCGTAAATAGAAATAAATTTTTATTTGAAGATCTACAATTCCAAAAACCCATGTTATTTATCTATATTATTACACTTGAGAATTTGTTTAGATAAAAGATCTTCAAATATTTTAAGAATTAAGAAATTAAAAAAAAATGGACGATAATTTTAAACATTATGTGAATCTGGATTCAAAAATTAGGAAATATACGGTTAAATAAATAATATAGTGGAGATACAAGAACATATTTACATCGTCTTAAATAAAACAATGTGTTTAATCTGGACTTGGGGAAAGTTTACGATTAATTGAGCTAAGAATTAAAAAAATCAAAGAATGTAATGTACCATAAAGATAATAAATACTCTCGATTCAGGGATAACCATGACATCCCACATCATCCGTTCTCATATCGTATTTAATTATATATCTATAAATCAAGAAATATATGATATTTAAAACCAGAACAATGGAGACGGGGCATAGCTAAGAAAAGTATGATTGATTTATCATAGATTAACATTACAATATCATAAAAGACGCTTCGATGTGAATATATTAAATGTTTATTGTAAATATATAAATTTGATAATCAAATAACCTGTAACGTAATAAAATTATCATGAGTATCAGGTCACAGGTAACTATATTCAAACAGTGCGCGTCGTACATCCGTAGGGTCAGTGTTGCACATACACACATAATTATTTATTAAATTGACACATGTTTCCTACCACCTGTGATCCTTATCCTAAATATCACATATGTCAACGGTCACACTGTCAAGTACTCTCTCCCGTGTGTGATGAAGCCGGCACAAAGAAAATAAAATCACGGTTATGTTCGAAAAGAATCTCTCATCATCATCTCTCTCTGCATTTTTTTTCGACTGGAGTCACCATCCAATCAATTTTTTTCGACGTTGGATTTTACGAATCCGTTATGGAGGAGTAGTTCTTTAATTTGGCTTGGCCATCAAAATGGCATCGACAACATACATCTGCACCTTGGACATCTTGTTTTTTTTATGTATTTTGTCTTGCACGATGTGCATATATGGATTAATTTATTATTTTTTATGAATCAGCTGACTATTTAGTCATCTTTTTATTTAGTTAATGACTATATGAATTGCAATTAATTTGTATGGTCAATCCTTTATATTCCTTAGTTTTATTCTTTCACCATTCGTGAGCTGACAGGTCCTCGGGTGTGGTCAGGGTGGACACGGTGAACAACTCAATGGGTCCCCTACATTTATACTCTACATAAATGTAAGGGACCCATTGACGTTGGTGTTGGATTTGTCATGCCCATGATACGTTTATTCTGTTATTTTGTTTCTTCTCTTGTTGGTCCATTATTAAAATAATTATTTAATATTATGTACAAATCTCATTTATTTTATTTAACTGATTGGATCCTGTGACTACTTGATATGTGAATTGACAAAACGGTTATTTTCTGTGGTCCGTTTAATTATTTTTGATTCTGTCTTTTANCGACACCGCCCGTCGCTCTAGGCTGGCGCTCACCCGTGTCTCTCTCTATATCAGCCGTCCAGCTATTATTATGACAATCGGTTGTCTCCCAGCCCTTGATACCGAGATAAAGCCGCCGCCGAGTATGGATTACGGATATTGCGTTTCCGACGGATACCTTAACTGGTCGTTATATTTTTCCTGTGCGGAACGGTTATTTTCTGTGGTCCGTTTAATTATTTTTGATTCTGTCTTTTAGTGGTGATTGCGGCCAATTGCGATTGCAAATTTATCTTTTTGACCGAACGATTTATAGTAAGGATATATATATATCTATTAAATACCAGTAGTTGGCGTAAACTTGTGTTAACTTTAATTATTGATTGAAGTCGTGCGCTGGACTTGGCGGTTCAATGTGTTAAATATTTAATAACAAAATATATATATATATATACTGTTACGTCGCTATTTAGGGGTTTAGCCTAAATGCCCGTCGACAGTATTCTAAGGGACCAACGGGGGATAGCTGGCTAGGCTATATCTACCTTAGGTACTGAAGTTTCCTATTTAATTTATATTCCCTTAGAGGAACTACCAAGGGTCGCACTACAATATATATATATATAACACTTTAGGTTAACAACGATATAAATAAATATTTATTAAACAATTGAAATATTAAATGGATAATACAACCTGCTGGACACCTAGAGATGATTAATCCAACAGGGAGCTGACGGCGACACACACACACACTATAATATACGGGGTAGCGAAGTTAAGTTAATTATCAGGCAAAAGTAGTGATCGCGAAGATGGTAAAATGTCAACTGTCGATAGGGATATCTTAATATGGCACATTGGCCGTGAATTGCAAAAAGTGTTTATGTGTGCAGTCCGCCCTCCTGTTAGTATTGTTGTATGTCACTGTGTTAATTATATATATATGTCTATTAAACGGTACAACGATGTTATGGGAGACAGAGATATGGGCACATGCAAATGTGATCGTATCAATACTATAGTGCACTATAGCTTCACACGTTCAACCGTAAATATTGGATACGTGTTAGAATGTGTTCTAAAATGAACTCTAAAATATTTTAGAGTGTTTTTGATTTCTGTTATGACCTTAGACCATCGTTTATTTGTTAATAGTATTTTATTTAACATACTTCTGTTAATTCGAGTATATTTTGTTTATTAGTAAAAGTTAATTGCCTATTAAATTTTATTTGTTATTAAAAAAAAAAAAAAAAATGAACTTGTACTAAATAAATAAATTTTAATCATCGTTATCTTAAATTATTACTATTCTTCATAACCTATAGGATAAGGTACAAAATCCCTGGTGCTCCGGCTTTGCCTCGGCCCAGCGTGAACTCTCCTTGGGGTCCTTGTAAAATGAGGTTGATGTATATTAGTTTAGCTTACAAACCCATAGAAAATATATCATTGGAGATTTTTCATTTTATAATAATAATATACTCTAAAAATAGAGTATATTTGAGAGTATATAAAAGAGAACAGGAAGTAGGTGAAATGAGGACAGTGATAGTAAGCGAAGACATTAAATGATAGGAGAGGTGAAAAGTTTTAAGTATTTAAGATAAATTGTGCAAAAAGAGACACAGGATTAAGTGCTGGTGATTAAAGTTGATAGAAGCGTCTGGTGTTATGCGATAAAATAATTCCAATGAGGCTATAATAATATATGATTCAGAATGTTGGGCGGTTAACAAAAGAGTATAGCAGAGAATGAGTGTAGCAACGATGAGAATGATTAAATGGCTAGGTTGAGTGACTAGAAATAATAGGATAAATAAAGAACATATAAGGTGAAGAATAGGTGTAGCGTCAATCTTGGATAAGATGAGAGAAAATTGACTTAGATAGTTTAGTCATGTTATGAGGAGAGAGAAATCAGAAGCTATAAGAAAAATTATAGAAATTGACATGCAACAGGTATAGACTGGATGATAATTTGTTAGGCGCGCCAATGTCTAGTCCGCCCGCAACCGCCGCCACTCTCGATAATATCTACTCCATTGCCGAGGCAAACGACGCGATCTGTGACCGACCATTCACGGTGGGGGGGGAGAAGTACGAGAGTCGCAAAACAACGACCAGTTTCTCTCTTCGGCCATAAAAAAATTAAACGTGCAACTCATCATAGCGAACGAAATACCGGACGTGAAAAGAAAGGACGAATTTTTTTTGTTGGGCGGTATTTTGCGTATTCGTATAGTCGATGACACACCGGTAGTCGTTCCCACCGACAAAGTTCAACATATAATTTGGCGGTACCACGACGACTCCCTATCATGTCATCCCGGATTGCATTGGGTTTTGCACCGAAGTGGTGGGGCCCCGTTGGACTAGCCGAACGTCTCGGTAAAGGCGTGTTCTTAACGGACCAGTCCCCACCAAGGAAAATTCATGTCTCATTTATGAAAAAACAAATTTAGTAGTTTTTTTTTTTATCTTTCAGTATTTTAGTATATTATTTATCAATAACTCCGGCAACTCTCCTACCTCCCCCTTATCAGTCAAGGAGGTCCGACGCTTGATTGGCCAATTGGCGGGCCGAGTGGGCCTCCCGGCGGATCCCCTCCCGCGCGTACTGCGTTCGGTGGAGGATGCTTCGTGCGCTCCCCTACCCAAGGTACTTCGGAACCCCGTGGCTCGGGTCCATTACGAACGGGGTGTGCAAGCGAGTCACGAAATGCAGAACGCGCATAACTCCCTCCTCCGTGCCTCCCCGTCCACCGCGGGAGTCCAAACATCCCCCCCTCATGAAACCTCGCCGTAACCTGTCCCACCTCCCCAGCAAAGCCGGAACCCCCGGCTGAGTAAGAGTCTCCCCTCATCCCAAGCGCGTTATGCGCGGGGATTAGATCCCCACCCGTTCCCTACTACGCGCACTCTGCGTTTCATAACCAACCTCCCCATCAAACACACAACGTAAGTATTGCGGCTTGTTATTGCGTTATTCGACTTTAATATAATTGACTTAAGCACCGTACGTCATATGCGCTATTTCACTCGTCCTTTAGAGTACAGCGGCGGCTTGGTGGGGGGTATTTGACACGGCCACGGTGTTATCACCCGTTTGACACCCCGCGGTCGTGTCAGCTCTTTCTCAGCCACTGCTTCACTGTAAACCGGACCATTACACACACGAGTTATCGTCGTGGTGTAAAGTCTAACAAATGCTTAGCGTCGAATACCCCGCCGCAATAATACGTCCAGTGAGTAATCTGCGTGACACCACCCGATACTGAACTAGTCCTCTCAGTGCAATATCGTCGATTTTAATATACTTATATATATTTGTTTTTTAACTTTGTGTAACCATTGAAATCACGTCCGCTCACTTAGTTCAACATTTTTTTGTAATTGTCTTTATCATAAATAAACGGCTTACGCCACCTATCTTTTCTTAAAAATAAAATCGTGTCGACTACATCTTTACGATGATAGTCGCATCAAAATGTATGTTGAAGGAAGAAAGTTAAAAGTTGTTAGAAGTTCTGGATTAATTTCAAAAAAATTATATGCATAAGTAATCTTTTAAACCCTAAATTAATTTAAATTTTTCATTAGATTATCATGTAAAGCATACAAAAAAAAATGCTTATTGTTTAGTATACTCTATTAAATTGTCATCAGTTATTTTTGTTAATTAAAATAGAAAATTATATTACAGCAAATATTTATCTTGTATAATACTATTCTGTAATGTTTTCAAACTGAACTAGCTAAACGCATACAGTCAATATTGGGCTAATAAATTAGCAGCTGAGGATAAAATTTATCACAATCCTGAAAATAATAGTTATGGTGAAAATATTTTTTGTATTTCTTCAACTATAATTATAAATGATGTCGGTAAAATTGCTGTAGATTCTTGGTATAGTGAAAAGGAGTATTTTAACTTCAACTGGACTGAAAATGAAATGTCTGCTGCTGTTAACACTTGTGAGTATTATATATTTATTAGAATATAAAGGCCAAATAGCTTTTACAAATTAATTAATAACAATTAATTTTGACACGACTTACGTCGCAAAAATGTGGTCGACACTGGTTTTGAGGGTAGAGACCCGTGGGCCGTTTGTTAAATGAGCGACAACACATTATTTTAATAAAAATAAACACATTAATAATAATCTTCGCATAATATCGCGGCACTTTTGCTGGCGTCGACGACGCGATGTCCGGCGTAATCCTTGAACGGCAAAATGGTTAGCAGTGTTGTAGGCGACGGTGCGCGGGTGCGGTTCGGTTGGTCGGCGTTGTCGCTTTTTTTTAGAGTTATTCAATCCTAAATCCCGTTCTATTTTCTTAAGATCAATTTTTTTATTAGAAGATTCTTTTAGAATTAAATGTTTTTCTTCTAGACTTAATTTATTATCAATATCCTCTATATTAATAATACCCTTATAGTATCTAGTTAATCTAGATCTTAATTCATCTACTTTCCCAGTATAATCTAATTTTAAATTTTCACAAATAGTTATTAACTCTGCTTTCTTTAAAATATATATATCGGTTAATCTCTTGATAGAGTTATTTATTTCAGATTCTCTGGTATGGTTCATATCCCATTATAAACCAAAAAAAAAAATTCAAACAAAATTAGTGCTCAATATCAACATAAAAATTCTTAAAATCGCATAAAAACTTATAAAAACGATATTATCAAATAATCAGAACAATAATACTAACCTTGATATTTGGCCTGGTTGAAATATGAAACTCTATTACAATATAAGTATAGTCTCGAAGTCGTGTGCTCGAGTCGCTAGTTGGGCGCCACTTTATTGTATTTATATATATGGAACAATCTTTTTGTTCTAACTTATAGTTATAGTAGTTCAATAATAACGCAAAATGTAGTTAATAAAGATATAATCAATCAAAATAAAACATATAAAATATTGATACACTTAAAAACAGATAAATAAATAATACACAAAATAAAAACTTAATGTCACAAACGTACCACACGGAAAGAGATTACCTTCGGTACTCCCGAGGTCTTCTCTTTCTTGCTCTTTTAATTAATACCATTTCATCTTATATACTAAAATATTTTGTTTGTCTTTTTATAAAATTCATATAGTAATCATTTTCAAAAAGGTTTATAAATATTTACTTCCTGATCTAGTAACAATAATTCGGGGAATTACAATTAATCCAAACATTACAANGAATTACAATTAGTCCAAACATTACAAAAGTGTTCTACTTCTAGGTTTACAAATAATAGACTATATTATATTTTTGTAATAATAGATCAAGAAATTCATAGTTAAACCAAACATTACAAAAATGCTTTGTTTTCAGTTTTATAAAATAATGACCTATATTACACGATTTAAAGGGTTTAGTATTATCTAAAGAAAACGGTACTAGTATAGTAGATACCAAGGGTATCCCGGATACCAATAAGAAAGAAAAAATAATAGACGTTTTAAATGTAGAAAAAGTAACAACACTGCACTTATCAATATTACGAGAAAGTCCGAGGTGAGAAACACATGAACAAAAATTTTCATGTGATTTTTGTAAAAGGAGACAATCTGAAGGATATTCAACTTAATGAACAATTTTTATGACCTATGACACGGTTCAGCGCCACCTTTATCAGCAATCACGTGCATATGGTATTTAATATAATTAGAAATAGAGTTAATGTGGAGGAAAAACAAAATAGGACTTCAATGGCCATCTTGTAGCATCTCGGAAGTAACACTAACCAGATTAAAACGTATATTATTAATTTTA
>NW_026099573.1:106531-123176 GCF_025091365.1 Daktulosphaira vitifoliae
TTTTTTTTTTTTTTTTGAATATATATGAATCATTAAAATTAAAAAGCACAAACAAAAACGAGGCTTAATTAATACGAACTAAAAGCTGGATCATTATTGGCCAAACGCATGAGACGAGTCATTGGGGCGGAATCTAGGAAATGAGAAGGAGTAGGGGGAATGAGAAAGGTAGTATTAGAGCGGGTGGTACGAAGAGGAATTTTAAATTTTAAAAGGCTGAGAAGCTGGTTGGAATCTATTTTGTTGGATAAGAGGTTGTTTAGGAAGGAGAGGTTAGAATTATGTCGTCGATCAGAAAGACTGGAGAGATGTAGGGATAAAAGGACAGGTGAGTAATCATGAGGATTATGGGGAATATTTAGGCGATATGCAATAAGGTTTAAAAATTTTCTTTGAACCCTTTCAATTGAAGCCCTTGCGACAGCTGTTTGGGGATCCCAAAGAACAGAGCCGTATTCAAGGATAGGGCGAATAAGGGAGGTGTAAAGAGTTTTGAGAGAGTTGGATAGTTTAAATTCTTGAGTGATACGGGAGATGAAACCTAGGAGTTTAAGAGCTTTACAAGTAATATGCTGAATATGTTTGTTAGGAGAAAGATTATGTGTGAAAATAAATCCAAGATCACGTATTGACTCAGAGGAACGAATTAAAGGAATGTTATTTACGGAATAAGGAAAAACGATATGAGGACTACGTCGGAAGAATGACATGATAGAACATTTTTTAATATTAAGAGAAAGGCCGAGGGATTCACTCCAGTTTGTAAATCGCAGTAGATCTTTTTGTAGTAGATGGCAGTCGGATATGGATTTGATACGGAGGAAAAGTTTCATGTCGTCAGCAAATATTAGTAATTTTGCATTATGGAGGATTGATGGAGCGGAATTTATGAAAAGGGCAAATAGAAGAGGAGAAAGAATTGCACCTTGGGGTACGCCAGAAGATCTATAGAAGGTATTTGAGGTTGAATTGGAAGTAGAAACATAGTATTGACGATTAGATAAATAAGAATGAAACCAGGCAAGAAGAGGATCTCCAATACCTAGAGTATCTAGAGTGTGTATTAAAATTCTGTGGTCTACTTTATCAAATGCTTTTGAGAAATCCATGTAAATTACGTCAACTTGACTTTGTTGACTGAAGGAATCATATATATAGGATGAGAGTATGAGGTTACAAGTTATTGTGGAGCGTCCAGGCCGAAATCCATGTTGCTCATCACATAAAATATTATTAAGTATAGGACGGATAGCATTTATAACAATAGTTTCAAATAATTTGGATATATGAGAGAGTGTTGTTATTGGACGGTAGTTACTTACTTGAGACGGGTCACCAGATTTAAGGATCGGGGAAATTGAGCCTAGCTTAAGCGAGGAGGGGAAGAGTCCGGATTCAAAAGATTTACGGCATAACAGGAATAGAGGCCAGGCAATAACATCACTTAGGATAGATAGAAAGTGGCCTTGTATTCCATCAGGACCAATAGTTTTGTTATTACGGAGAGAAAATAGGAATTTACTTACATCATTGATAGTGAATTCAATTTTAGAAGGTAAGAAGGAGAATGTGGGAAGAAAATGTGTTGGGAAAGATGAAGATTTTAGAGAAGGGGTTTCTATGGTAGAAAAATAGTCAGAAAAAATATTAGCTATTTCATTAGGCAAAGTGCTAGAAATGTTATTAAATACCACACGCGTAGGTGATGTTTGAGGTGAGTGGGTTCGGCGCACAAAAGACCAAAATGAACGAGGGTTAGTTAAAAGAGATGATTCTGTACGGGAAATGTAGTCACGGTAGCAAAGTTTAGACATAAATTTGTAGCGAGCTCGCAAAAGAGAGAAATTTGTATAATCCGTAAGTGATGAGGTAAGTTTATACTTAGCATGGGCTGATTTTTTCAAGAAAACAAGTTTTCTGAGTTCCGGATTGAACCAGGGAGGAAAGGTGGAGTAATTAACAATTTTTTTGGGAACAAAAGTAAGGATAGAAAAGTGTAAGGCATCTAGGAAAGTGTCCATAGCGTCATTCATATCTAGTGATTGAAACGTGAGTTCCCAATTAAAAGAATTTAGGAACTGGATGACACCAGTAAAATTTGTTTTATTGAAATCAAAGTAAGAAGAAGTAGTAATATTTGTTAGTAATTTTGATGGCAGGTTGAGGGAATAAACCAATGGTGGATGAAAGGTATCTGGAGGGACGGCAGATATAGGAGCAAGGTCGACAGATGCAAATTTAGAGTTAGTGAAAATTAAATCTAGAATATTTCTTTGCGCATTTGGTATATTATTGTTTTGGTAAAAACCGTGAAAAGAAAAAGTTTCAGGCACACATAAGTACTGTGATAAGGAAGTTGAGGAGTAATAGAGTCCATGATTGTCATTAGTCCATGAAATGAATGGGAGATTATAATCACCACAGAAGATTAAGGAGTAGGATGGATATTGTTGTGATATGGATTCAACTGAGTTAAGATGAGTTTTGTATAATTCAATTGGAGATTGAGGAGGGAAATAAACACCGCAGAGTATAAAATTATTTGAGTTAATGTTAAAATGGATGAATAGTTGTTCAATACTATTTTCTGTAATAGAGAGAGGGAAGGAAGGAATGTCTTTGCGTATGGCAATAAGAACACCGCCACCTCTTTCGAAAGAGCTTGTTGTAGGTGATCTATCAAATCTGTAGATATTATAATTAACTAAACCTAATTCAGGGGAGAAAAAATTACTATTAAGCCAAGTTTCTGTGAGTACAATGAATATATAATCAAAACAAGATGTATTACATTTAAAATTTGTGAGTTTGGTACGCAGACCACGGCAGTTTTGATAATATCCGAGAAGGTTAAACGAGTCCCTTTTATCACCTAGCTTCGAGGACGTTGATGTCCTCTGAATATGTTTTTTGAACGAACACTTGGTACGCCATTTGAATAAGATATTGTTAAGTTAGTCTCACCTGCAGCTTGTCGTTGTTCCATCTCAAGATGACATGCACGAAGTAATTGACGCTCCAAGGTAGTTTTGTCACGAACCAAGCTTGTAAGAGGAAGAAGATTTAAGGATTTTGTTTTGGCCTCCCGATAAGCCGTTAGTATTGATGAGGCAGATTCATGCGATTCAAAAATTACTTTAACAGGACGAGGCCCTTTATTGGAAGGTTTACCTAGACGAATTGGTTTGAATTCTTTTGTGTTTTCGAGGGAAAATTTAGCAAAAATATCCGATAATAACATTTTATCATCATTTATTTTATTAGAGAGGTCTGATGAAGTAGACTCAGGTATACCATAAGTAATAATATTATTTTTGCACCGCTCGCGATCATTAAGTTCTTGAATCACTTCGGTAACCGAGGAGAGAGGAGCGGTTTTAGGAGTGTTTGTTTCCAGAGTTAGAACTTTAGATTCCAGAATTTCAACCTTACCACGAAGGTCTCTAATTTCTATAGTGAGAGTGTCAAATCGAGAAGTAAGTGAGCTTAAACCGTCTTTTATTTCTTTACTAAGAGCTTTATGGTTCGCCAATAGTTTATCTTGTGACTGTTGGATCTGGGTTATAGCTTTAAAAAGCTCATCGGTAGATTTAAAGTTTGTTGATGTGATTGAAGACGACGAAGAAGTTGAACGGGTGAGGGGTGGTGAAGTTTTGGCTGAGTTGGTAGGCATTATGGATGAGCGAGAGGTAGTCACCAGGTAATGAGAAATGTGTATATAATGGACTAGCGTTAAAGTCTCCGGAAATAGTGTACTGAAGTTAGTAACAATATGGTAACAAAACCATTAGTGATAAGACTTTGACATGAAAGTTTTTTTACGTAAAATAAAATGTATATTTACTTAAAAATACAGCGTTTTTCTTCAGGCAAATAAGTATGTTTGAAGATAATTAAAAGTTGAAGCAAAAGCACTAAT
Source organism: Daktulosphaira vitifoliae (assembly GCF_025091365.1). Classification (NCBI taxonomy): domain Eukaryota; kingdom Metazoa; phylum Arthropoda; class Insecta; order Hemiptera; family Phylloxeridae; genus Daktulosphaira; species Daktulosphaira vitifoliae. Next base: position 110,451 of record NW_026099573.1, read on the forward strand.
ATTAAATTGTACAAACATAGAAGAAAATATATGATAAATGAAAAATGATTGACTGTAATCACATGACGTTATCAAACTATATCAAACTGTTTAATTTTAACGAATTATTTACGGACAAAATAATAAGAGCGAATCCAAGCAATGAGAAGATTATCAACGTCATTACGGCATAATTTATTGTAAAATGAAAGTATTAATTGCTTTAGAAAAGTCAGTTAAAATGACATCAACCTGGTATATCTTATCAAAGCATTCAATAATAAAGAATAAAAATAACACACTTCTAGTAAAAGTGTCATTACTTGACCTAAAATCATGCTAATTTGATATAACAATATGATTTAAACTAGAATTTACATAACTATAAACAATATATTAAAAAATATTTTCAACATGAGTTGAAAAAGTAATAAGTCGGTAAATAGTATCAAGTGAAAAATCAGCGGATTTAAGAAATGGAGCAATGGAGAATATTTTTCAAACTGAAGAAAGTACATATTCGTCCATCCAATAAAATAATTAAATAATTATAATCAAAATAACATCATTCATAACTTACCTTTACATTATCTAGTCACCTCAAAAAGCTAACTGGTTTTTTAAGTTAAAATCATACTAAACAAAACCCACATAAATTGAATATTATTTGTAAGTGTGATCTGTTCCTTAATTCATAAAGGTTTTTGATAAATTAATTAAATATCTTGGATATGAAATAAAATTGTTTATATTGGTTTTTAAACTGATTAGTTAAAGAAATATCTTGCAATTTTAAAACTTAAGTAGGTATTAATTACTTAAGTTTAACTACTTAGTTATCAGAAAAAAAAAATTTTAATTGAAAGCATAAAAATAAACTATTATTACTTCTTATGGTTTACTTTTAACTATTTAGCAGTTGTCTATCAAATTTACCCTTTATGCAGTCCACTGGCAAATATACAATAATTTGGTTATTTAATAAGTATTAAAATCTTGATCTTGCATTACAATCATTCATAATGTAATAATTTCAATAATATTGAAATTTTAGAAATTATGCATCAACTTAGTAAGTTCTTAATAGGTGTTAAGATTTAACAAAAAAAAACCCAGCACAGTGGAGTCGCGGCACAGTGGGGGATTGTGACACTATCAAAAAAAAAAAACGCTTCGATGCAAATCTTTAGATAGTGTTTAATTTAAAAAAATACACTAGTTAATTTAGTGGGAGTGACAACATATACCACTGCTCTTAGTCGGTCATGACTTTGATTAGTTGGGAGAGGTAGGCTTGGGCACACCTGCTTGCTAATAGTGAATAGGGCTACCTAACCCAGAAATACCAAGTGAAAGGGTTGCTTACTTGTCACAGAGTAATTAGCCAAAAGGTAAAGTGACCATTGGTATCCTCTATGGTACCTGAAGCACCATAGAGTATACAGCCTTATAACAGCACTCGTTACAGCTAGGAAAGAGCTTAGTAGCATACAGAGAATGCCAGCCATAGCCATCACTGGAGCATTAAGAACTACACCAACGGTCGCATTACAGGCACTAATCAGTTTGCCTCCTCTGCACCTAGAGGTTAAAGCTCACGCCAAAGCCACAGCACTAAGATACCACAACTTAGGTACTTGGACTTTGGAGAGTAACACAGCAAAACACGGTAAAATAATAAATGAGATAGACAAGGGCTTTTTGGAATATCCCTTGGACTATATCAAACCGGTTCTTAAGAATAACATTCCCTACAAAGTGGAAATCACTACACGTAGAGAATGGAATATTAAACACCTGACTGAAGAAGGAGGATTTGTAATATATACAGATGGATCAATAAAAACAGGAAAGGTAGGTGTTGGCATTTGGGGTCTAAAGCTACGAATAAATATCAGCATGTCATTGGGCACAACACCCTGTTTTCCAAGCAGAGGTGATGGCGATACTGATAGGGGCTCAGGACCTGATGGTATACAAGAATAGGAAGATAACTATCTTAAGTGACAGTCAAGCGGCTTTGAAAGCATTCTGTAAGGACTAGGTGAATTCAAAGTTGGTCCTCGAATGCAGGAAAACTTTAGAGTCACTATCGAGGTTCAACAAAATTACACTAGCGTGTGTACCAGGACACAACGCTGTCACTGGAAATGAAAATGCTGACTTTCTAGCCAGGAAAGAAGCAGGGAACACCTATGTTAGACCAGAACCAGTAGTAGGACTCACTGAGCAATCGCTCAAAGCACTACCCCTAGAATTGGTGCAGAGCACAACACTGGAAATTCTGGAAGTACTTGATAGTACCTAGACAATCTAAAATGTTTATCAAGATCTCTGGTCTACTGCTGGGTGATCTTAATAGCATGACTAGACATCAAATAAGCACCTTGACCGGTCTACTGAGAGGACATGGTCACCTGCTTAAACATCATAACGCTATGCGGGTATCGGAATCACCATTGTGCAAGAAGTGTGGAGTAGAAGAGGAAGACTCATTTCACATCATGTGCGAATGTGAAGTCTTGTTCACACTAAGATCAAACTACTTGAGTAAACCTTTTTCTGAAAAAGAAGATATAAAAAAACTAAGACCCAGAGAGATACTTAATTTCGCCAGAAAGACAGGACTCTTTGGTCATCCATAGAGGTAACTTGATGGTTCATCCTTATTCAATGATAAGTATAATGTATTAACACTTAGGTAGGTAAACCGAATCAAGACAATTCGGTATGAGATGCGCACAATGGACCAACAGGTCTGAGTGCATGGGCATTATGTCCACCTCTATAAGAACTAAAACTAAAACTGCTGAGTCAGTTAATATTTATTTAAAGTCTTATATTTTGTTTAATATAAAACTCAAATACATAAATATAAAATGAAATCTAAATTCATTTTTAGTCCATTTCACCCAAGTAATTTGGAAAAATAGTACTAAATTAGGTACTGGAGTAGCCAAAAGTAACACTGGTAAAATATATGTTGTGTGTAACTATAGTCCGCCAGGAAATATAATTGGTGACTTTAAGAATAATATTTGTCATAAACCTGAAAAAAGTATGTAGTAACCTAACCAATTATATTGTTAGATAATGAATTAATGTTTTTGTATTACATAGATTAAGCTTAAGCAATACACAAATTTGAGTATCGATAAAGGAAGAATATAATTTACAAATAATATAAAAATTTTACATTTAATTATCTGTTGAAAGAAAGATGTTAAAATTATATTTAATTGTAATTTAATTCAAATAAAGTAAAGTTTACAACATATATATATATATATATATAATCATATAACTAAATCAGACAAAGTGACAAACTGTCGATTTAATAGAACTTATTGTCCGATTAAAGAAATTGGATATTAACAGTCTGACACGGTAGCGTAAAGTTTTAATTCAATATTTAAAACCCAACTCTAGAAGAAATTTGCATACATTAAAAAACAAAATAAAATATTACAAACAACAAATACAAATCTATTATAATGACAGGCATTAAACGTTCAATAGTACTTTTTAAAAGAGATATAGCACATCGTACTGTATCTGGATTTAATAAAATTTTACTCCCCTTAAGGAAGTCCAACATGGACATTTATTTTATTTTAGATGGTTATTTGTGTGCGATATGTGTAATTTAATATATAGGAAAAATATCAGCGAGGTATAATATCTAATGAAGGATAAAGAAAGTTTAAAAAATCATCCGACATGTCTATTAAAAATCAGTTATGAAAAATTGTGTCATCGTTTTCTGTAAGTCAAAAATATCTGCTCAGGAAACTATCTGAACATGTTTAGGAATTAAGCATTTAAGTCCATTTAAAAAAAATGCATGATTAAAACTGTTGTCTTCCGAAGTCAGATGAAACTTGAATCTACTGACATATTTTGTAATGGTCTAATAGAATATTAATTTTATAGACCGAATTATTATGTAAAATTAACACTTTCTGAATTTGTTGCTGACATTGAAATTAAAAATAAACAAAAATTATTGAATGATGATGTTTTTCAAGAATGTAATTATCTTATTGGAATACCTAATAAGTTAATGCACATGTATAAGTTTGTAAAATGATTCCATTTATAAGATTTAGTATTGATATAAAACCTGCTGGCTTTTGTAGAGAAATGATTATGCTGTTTATGCCATGGCGAAATAAACATAATGCTATAGAAATATAATCTATCAAGAAGTTTATTTATTTATAACATTTTATACAGGCAAAGACCAAAAATATATAAAACAGTCATTGTTTCTTTATTTTATTTTATAATAAACTCTTTTTATTATTTATGAATTAAATACAAAACGTGAATTTTGCTAAAATGGATGATTTTTGTTTATTAATTTTCATACGTTATCTTGCTGCAATATTAGGTTAGATAATAACAGCAGTACTACCACATCTTCTCCTTTTTAATTTATCATTAATAAAATTTTTAACATTTTAAATAATTAAATAATGAAAATTTACACATTATTAAATATAAAATAAAGTTAACAAATTTCATAATTCTTATTTTAGACAATAGCAATTAACATTTTTCTTAAGTATACAATACAATAGAATTAAAAGTTTTATTTTAATACGTTAAAAATTATTAATTTTACACACTCAACATAAATAGCATTAGGATTAAAATCCAAGTCACTATTGGCCCTTTAGTTTCTTTAAATTTTTCATTTTTATTTTCTTTTACCTCTCACTCATATAGTAATGATTTTCTTTGCCTAATATGAGTTATATTTCTCCTTAATACTCTACCATTTTTAACTTTAATTAAATAAGATCTTGGACTATTTAATTTACTCACTACTTCACCTTTTTCAAAATTTTTATTTTTATACAAATACTTTGTCTCCTAATTTAAAAATTAAAGCACTTTTGTCATAGTATTGTTTTTGTTTCTGTTGATTTAAACGTATTTTCTCATTAGCATTATTATTTAATTTGGGTTTTTGATTTTCAATAGTGGTAGGTAATTTAGTGTGTAGGTTATGGTTTTATATTAACTGTAATAATCGTTTTACAAGTGTGCGTTCCTCCGTACTAGGAATTTCTTTTTTAATTATTTCCGTAGTTACAACATTCAGAAAAATTGATAAATATATGTCGCTCATTTGCAAGAACAATGACATAACTCAAAAATCGTCATTTTTGAGTTATTTACAAATAATAATTATTTAAGTGTTTCTCTTTATGGTACAAGAACGACATTATCAATTATACAAAAATTAGCCGCTAGATGGCAGTTGTGACGTTATTGCGTTATCATTTGTCATCCACTTGTTTTATTTCAATATTGTCTTATCTCAGTTAGTAAATTGCGGGCATACCGGCAAATTAAAACAAATTTTGGTAGAACGACATAATTTATATTAATACGTTATTGCTGCAAAGGTAAGAAAATAATATAATTTTTATTTGTCTTGAAAAGTGAATTATTTCGACTTATGACTTTATTGATAAAATAATTATTATAACTCACATTAGAATTATTAAGTTATATGTCACTCTTGCAGAAAACTTGATTTATCTTTAAGTGCCTATGAAAAATGATCTCTCGAGGAAAATTATTACTTAAATTGGCCAGTGTATCAACCAATCCACCAAAAGATGAAAATGTAAGCAATAATCAAGATATTTTTGAAAAACCTATACAAGAATCTTCTTTACAAGAGTCATCAAAATTGAATGGTATATAATATATTGCATTATAAATTGTAATAATATTATAACTATTTATTTCAAATAAATAATATTTTTTTATTTTAGTATCAAGTAGAATGTCATCATTATCATCGTCGTCGTCAAGTAGCAGTGAGTCGTCCTCTGATTCTTCGTCGTCATCATCATCTTCCTCTGAAGACAATGATGACATTTTTGGCGACAAAACCTACGAACCTTTTGAACCTAATAAGGTAAATTCAAGTGGGACAAATACTTTGAATGTAATTAGTCCATTGAAAAAAGATAGGAAACGTCAGAGAAATGAAGATAAATGGAAGAGAAACATAGTTAAAAAGTTGAGAAATAGAGGACTATCATATTAATCACATGGTGCGAGTAAAAAGTTGAGAAAGGAAAGGCAGATGAAATCCCTATGTAAAGAGACTTAAATGTTCATCCAAGTTCAACAATGATCAAAGAAAAGAATTGTTTTCAGGATTTTGGGAGTTGGGTGATATTGAAAGACAAAGACAATTTATTGCAAATAGTATGCAGATCATTCAACCCAAGTATCGTTATATTCGTCTAGGTGGTACTAGAGGCCCAAGAAATAGTAATAATGCGTTTNAAATGGATAGATAAATGGAAGAGAAACATAGTTAAAAAGTTGAGAAATAGAGGACTATCATATGAATCACATGGTGCGAGTAAAAAGTTGAGAAAGGAAAGGCAGATGAAATCCCTATGTAAAGAGACTTAAATGTTCATCCAAGTTCAACAATGAACAAAGAAAAGAATTGTTTTCAGGATTTTGGGAGTTGGGTGATATTGAAAGACAAAGACAATTTATTGCAAATAGTATGCAGATAATTCAACCCAAGTATCGTTATATTCGTCTAGGTGGTACTAGAGGCCCAAGAAATAGTAATAATGCGTTTTATTTCATGTTAAAAGAAGAGAAAATAAGAGTATATAAATTATTTTACAAGAATACTTTAGATATCAATGATCGACCTATTCGCACAGTTTTAAAAACACCAAATAAAATAGCTAATGTTCTAATAGAAGGAAATAGAAGGGGAAAACATGGCCAACATGTTAAGGTAGACGATAACATAAAGGACGGTATCATGAAACATATTTCTTCAATACCAAAAATTGAAAGTCACTATGCAAGAGCAAACACTTCAAAACATTTTATTGATGGGAGTAAGTCTATTGCTGATATTCACAGGGATTATGTGGCTGATTGTAAGGAAAGAAATGTTACATTTGGCAACTATGTATTGTTTTATCGTATTTTCACTCACGATTTTAATATTTCATTTTTTCAACCAAAGAAAGACTTGTGTGATACACGTGTGGCTTATGACAATGCAATAGGTGAAGAAAAAAATGAGTTGAAAAATAATTATGAACAACACTTGGTAGAAAAAGATTTGTCAAGAACTGAGAAACTTGTTGATAAAGAAAAGTCAAATTTAATTATGGCTGTTTATGATGTACAAGCTGTGATGCCACTGCCAATAGGAGATGTTTCTACATTTTATTACAGGTTAAAGTTAAATGTTTTTAATTTCACTATTTATGACATGCAGAAAAATATTGCTGTTTGCTATGTATGGGATGAATCAAATGGAGGAAGAGGTGTAAATGAGTTGGGAACTTGTATATGGAAATATTTGGAAATGAAGTCCAATAAAAATGATGGGGATGTAATTTTCTATTCTGATAATTGTCCGGGCAAAATAAAAATAAATTCATATTTGCTTTATACATTCACGCAATTCGTCAATTGAAAAATATAAAAACAATCACACACAAATACCTTATAAAAGGACATACTCAAAATGAAGGCGATTCAATTCACTCCTTAATAGAGAGACAATGTAAAAAACAGTTAAAAAGTGGACCTCTTTACACTCCAGAAGCCTTTATTTCTATAATTCGTACTGCTAAAAAAACTGGAGAACCGTATCGCGTTCATGAATTATGCTACGAAGATTTTTATTATATAAAAAGTCTGTGTACTGAAATCGGTGTAAATATTACAAATAACACAGAGAATGAAGTAGTGAAGTTTACGAATATAAAAGTTCTGAAAGTTAAGAAGGAATCTCCATCATCCATTTTTTATAAAACATCATACTCTCAAACAGAATTCCAAGAAGCTGTTGTGATCAGAAGAAAAAAACCTGTAGCTGTTGAGTTAAAAAAAAAATTTTTCTGCAAAACCAAGGATCTCAGAAAAGAAAAAAGAAGACTTATTATACTTAGTTAAGAAAAATTTTATACCAAACTTTTATAAACCATTTTATGAACAATTATAAATATTCTGTAATATTATAATACTAATCTAATGTATTAATTCATCCATAAGTTAAAAAGTTACGTTTTTATTATTTAGAAATTATGTTTCGTGATATTATAATATAGTATTATTATGTTCTTAAACTAGAAGGTTTTGTTATGTTATACATTCANCTACTTGTTGCGACTGACGTCGTAAACACACACAAAAAAAAAAAGAGAAAAAGAAGAAAGCACGATTCTATTATGCACGTTTTATTTAAAAAGAACAAGAATAGTCAACGAAAGGTTATAACACTGAAATATCACTAATTGTTGGGTGATAGAGTTGAAAAATGGTTCTCGTCGGTGAATGACAAAACTTCTCGAAAGAACTGCGGTGGTGATCCGATGGCGTCAAAACGGTCAAAACAGAAAACAATGGACGGTATCGGTGTCACGAAGATGACTGACTGGACGTATTATTGCGGCGGGGTATTCGACGCTAGGCATTTGTTGGACTTTACACCACGACGATAACGCGTGTGTGTAACGGTCCGGTTTACAGTGAAGCGGTGGCTGAGAAGGAGCTGATACGACCGCGGGATGTCAACGTGTGACAACGTATGTCAAATACTCCCCCACCAAGCCGCCTCTGTACNATGTCTACGTGTGACACATTTTGCCCATTGTGACTTCCTTTTGGAAACTGATCCTTTGTGATATGCTCTTATGTATAATAAGTTAAAATATATGCTAAAGTAATATCTAACTACGGTGTTATTTATTTATTATAATATAATTACCACCTGACCAACAACAACATATTATCGATAATTGAATGGGTACAAAAAGTGATATTCCATGGCCACCACGTAGTCCTGATTTAACGTGTATGGATTTTTTCCTGTGGGGTCATATTAAAGAGTTTGTAAGCTAAACTTACAAGAACCCCGAAGAGGGTCCTCCCTGGGCAGAGACAGAGCCGTAGCACCAGGGATTTTGGTACCTTATCCTAGGGGAAAAAGGTAATTAATAAAATATGATTTAAAACAGTTATTAAATTTTATTAAACATTATAAGCAATTTTATTTCTTGTTCTTATAATATAATAAAAATATTTAAAGAGATTTGTACATAAAAACAAATTAACTAATTAAAAACACAGGTCCCAAATAAAAGGGAAAATATAGAAAAAAAACACTACAGTAAATATTGAATAAATTACTAGTAATTAAGTTATGGTCAAGGATATAAGAGGAATTTACAGTATGTTTATAATTTAAAGTTAAGACAATGCATGGTAATTGATACCAGTACTACATACAAGTTGTTTATAGACAGTCAGGCATTCAAATAGTCTGTGTTCTTTACAAAGTATAATAATTCATGACGAATAAAGTCTGACCGTAATGATCCATTGTTTTTTTTTTATCATATCAGTGTTCCTGATAAGAACCAGTCACCAGATATAAAAATATATTAACTGGAACAAATTACTTGCTGGAGTATCTTAAATTTCAAATGTCATAACCACAATATAATAAAACAGAGCAAAAGAGGAAACACATGAGCGTGACAGATCCAACGCATGCGTCAGGGTATAGTGGACATGTCACCAACGTCAATGAGTAACCTCTACATCAATGTAGAGGACTCATTGAGATGTTCACCATGTCCACCCTGACGACACCAGAGGAAACTGTTAACTCATGAAATAAAGAAAAGTGAGAAATAAAAAAATAGACGGATTGACCATTACTTATAATATAAAATTATAGTTAACCTATATAGTCAGTAACTAATATTTGTGACCACATAATCGGATCACTAATAAACAAATTACTTAAATAACATGTTAAAACGGATAACAGAAAACAGAGAAAAGAACAGAAGAAATATACCACATTACAATTAGTTGATGTTATCCAAGTCCAGGTTATTGATTTGAGGTGTTGCCATAACAATGGCCAAGCCATTCCATCTTTGGTTTCTAGACAGGATCGCAGAAAACAAACAAATAAAATGGTTGACGCCAACAGGCCAAAAATGTATCCCACGATGAAGAGGAAAAAGTAAAGTGAATGATATTTTTTGACATAACCGTGATTTTGCAAACCGGCTCGATAGCACATGGAAAGGGTAGTTGACAGTGTGACCATTCTAATGTGGTATGGACAAGGATCACAGGTGGTAGGAAAAATGATTGTCTAATAACTAATCATGTGTGTATATGCAACACTGCCCTACAGACATACGACGCGCACTGTTTGAATTTGGTTACCTGTGACCTTATACTCATGATAACTTTATTACGTTACAAGTTAATGAGCCAGCAGTCCCCTAATAATAAAGATGAAATGAAAGAAATTATAGTAAGACTATGTAAGTCGATACCAAAACATATTATTAAAAAAGTTGTCTCTAATGAAATTCAAAAACGCATAGAGGCGTGTTTAGAGATGGATGGCCGGCATTTTGAACACTTACTTAAATAAATAATATTAATGAATATATTAAAATTTTTATATTTTAAAACATAATATATTTGATAAAATTATATATTGCATAATTTTTTTTTTTTAACGGACTATTTAATATCAACTCGAATGTTGAAAAATCAACATAACAATAATACATACATATTCATATAATCAAATACTACCACATTTGTTAGGTTAATGTTATCTTAAATGTAAACAAACGATTTTTCGCAGTCTTATATGAACCATAATCTATTATGAATACTATTTTATAATATATAATGTAAGACGCGAATTATAGATAATGAAAACGGAGCAAGCGTACCTAAGGTCATAGTCAAATGAATAAGAAGTATGCTCGACCAAAATAGTGCGCATGATATGCCTAGGGGTAAAATATGCAACCAACAATAAACTCAACGTGACGTCACATGTAAATACATTGTAAATATTCTATATTAAGCTGCACTGTCCCGTTATAGCCAAGTATTTTAATGAACTTTTTTTAGTTAATTTCGGTTTTCAATTTCATTTATAATTTGTTTATTATTATTATTAACTTCAACTGTGTTGTAATACATCTTTATTGTATTATCTGTTACACTGTAGTAGTTTATAAACCAAGATTTAATTCGTTGATAAATCTAACCTGAGAAAAACTTTAACTGCATAGTAAAATTTTACTATGTTTAACTGCATATAAATAATTAAATATCAATTTATTGTGTAATTACTTACAGTAAGTATAAGTTGTTACATTATTTATAAAAAATGTAGTTTTAATGATTATTTAATAAATTTTTGAATTTTTTTTTTATTGCTCATTTCTCGTGATGCAAGTNTTTTTATTGCTCATTTCTTGTGATGCAAGTTTTTTTATTTATATTCCGTATTCTAAAATATATTTTTGTTCTAATAATGAAGTTTTTGACTTCATCTTCCACCAAAAGATTATCTGAATTACATGCTTTTTTAGTTAATTCCAGTACCTCCTTTATTAAGCCTGGAGTTTTTCTAATATCATCTATTAAAAATTTAATCATAGGTATGTAAAAATATTTTATATTAACTGTATTTCTATAAGTACCATTTTCATTTAATTTTTTAAAAATAGTTCCTATGATTTTTCCTAAATTTATTAATGTAGGTGATGGTTGTCGTAATATTCCAAAGTATTTAACCTCTATGCAATCATTAGGTTCATTCAAATTATCTACAAGATTCGGATATTTGTATTCAAATTTAAAAGCTACATATCCCCATTAAATATGTTAGGCTGTCCTCAAATAAATCTGATGGANAGGCTATCCTCAAATAAATCTGATGGATTATATTCATTATTAGCAGCACACTAAAAAAATGTACAATGAAAAGGTACTAGAAATATTGAAATATTATATTATTTAATTTTTAAATTATAAAAATAAAAAAAACATAATTTATATTTCAAGATTATATTATACTATCTCTCTCATTCACTTAATAAGTAAAATAATTTCTATAAATAATGTTGATTGTTTTTTAAAATTCACATTAATTAATACTCATTCATTTTTTTAGAAAAAAAAAATGCTATGCGCTATGTTTTCCAAAAATGTACCATCTTAACTTAATGTAATATATTTAATATTAATTTCTTAAGTTAATGTGGTGTTAATTCAATGTTAAAACANAAGTTAATGTGGTTTAATTCAATGTTAAAACATAAAAAAATAAGTCTGCACACTAGTTAATATAACTCACGTTTAATTAACGAGGTACAAAATCCTAATTTTTCATTAAAATACAAAAGTTACAACAAAAAAATACATAGAATCTAAAATAAGTATCCACGATTAAATTTATTATAAAATATTATTGANATATTCACGATTAAATTTATTATAAAAAACCCAGCACAGTGGGGTGGCGGCACAGTGGGGTCGTGGCATAGTTGGGTCCAGTATAGATGATATCTGACAGTGATTAAAATCACTATCATAAAAAACGCTTCGATGCAAATCTGTAGATAGTGTTTAATTTATAAAATAAAAATTTGTTAAAATAGCATATTTTTGAATACGGTAGCCTTTTGCGTATAGAAGATAGGTCGTCGGGACAAATTTTTTTTTTTTATTTTATAGTACTTGAAATAAGCTTTAATTTGATATATGTTTAAAGGACGTAGTATTTCCGGAACATTTTCAAAAGTTCAGTTGAAAAAGATCTATGTTTTTTACAATATTAGCTTCGATGCGAAGCTGAGAAGGTATTAATTTTACCATGATGTGTTTATTTTTTTTTTTTTT
>NW_026099573.1:123243-149189 GCF_025091365.1 Daktulosphaira vitifoliae
ACTTTTTCTCAGCTCTCACTGGACCGATTTCTTTTAACAATACGTCAAAAGATCACAAATTGTATCTAGTTGAAGACATTACCCTTAAAAATTTAAAAATTTTCCCTCGTTCCCCGCAAATGGGGGAAATATCCAAAAAAATTACAAATTTAAAAATCGACAAATTTTGTCATTTTTATTACTTTTTTTTCTTAAAACTTCCATAACTTTTTCAAAAATCAACAAATCAACATCATTTTTTTTTAAACTAAAACCTCAGATATTTTCCTTTCATTTGACATAATTTTTTTGAAAATTTAACACTTAACCTGCTCATGGGGGGGGGGATTTAAAATTGCAACTATTTTACAAAAACTAATTTTTTCAACTTAATTTTTGAAAATGTTCCGGAAATACTGCGTCCTTTAAACATATATCAAATTAAAGCTTATTTTATGTACTATAAAATGAAAAAAAAAAATTGGTCCCGACACTTTATCTTCTGCATGTAAACCGTTGCCGTAGTTAAAAAAACACTATTTTTGTGTTAAAATTTTCGATTTTTAATTTTCAACTTAAGAATGCTATAACTTTTCGAAAAATGTATGTATCAGCACAATTTTTTTTTCTAAATACATTATAAGTACATCTTCCATTTGACATACTTTTTATTAAAATTAGACAATTTCCCCTTATATAGGGGGGGTTCAAACTTTGAAACATTGTATAAAAAATAGAACTTTTTCAACTGAACTTTTGAAAATGTTCCGGAAATACTGCGTCCTTTAAACATATATCAAATTAAAGCTTTTTTTATGTACTATAAAATGAAAAAAAAAAATTTGTCCCGACACCTTATCTTCTATGTGCAAATGGCAGTCGAAATTATAAAAAAAATGTAATATTTGCGATAAAAATCACCTTTTATAACGATGTTTTTTGTACTTAAAACTGCCATAACTTTTTCAAATATTAACTAATCAAAATAATATTTCTTTATATTGAAACCTTAGGTAATTTTCTTTCATTTGATATCATTTTTTTTTGAAAATCTAACACTTATTCTGCTCACAGGGGGGATTTAAAATAGCAACTTTTTTACAAAAACTAACTTTTTCAACTTAATTTTTGAAAATGTTCCGGAAATACTGCGTCCTTTAAACATATATCAAATTAAAGCTTATTTTATGTACTATAAAATGAAAAAAAAAAATTTGTCCCGACACTTTATCTTCTGCATGTAAACGGTTGCCGTAGTTAAAAAAACACTATTTTTGTGTTAAAATTTTCGATTTTCGATTTTTAATTTTCAACTTAAGAATGCTATAACTTTTCGAAAAATGCGCATGGAAGATAGGTCTTCCATGCGCAAAAGGCTACCGTAATCAAAAATATGCTATTTTTTTTATTAAAATTCTGGGTTTTGTATTTTATTTTATTTTAAAATATCTTATTAGGGGAATAAACTGACTTTCATGAATATTATATAATATCATTGACATAGAATAAAGTTCATAAGACATATGAAATTAAACTTATTAAAATTTTTTTACTTTTTTAAAGTCGAAAAAGTAATTTTTAAATTTGAGTTAGCTTAACAAGTTGACTGCCTTACCGTTTTCTTTGAACTTATCAATCTCGCTTTGAGTATCATATTCGATACACAACCGCTTTTTGTTTACTGACTTCACTTTTTTATCTTGCCTTTCTAATCTGCCCCTGAGAATCAAACATGCTTCTCACATAAACTTGCCAATCTTATTTTGAGTATAATTTATTCACTCATTTTTTTTATGAAATAAATTCTAAGTATTAAAGTTAATTCACAAAACTATTATTATTTTTTAAACTAGACCCAATTTGCATTTCTTCCCATTTTATTCTCATTTTAAAATTGAAACATTTATTAACTATAAAATACTATAATAAAAGATGAAATAAACATTTTTTTGTTTAATTAATAAATCTTAAATATTTAATTAATGATAAAAATAATATATTAATATATCTGTTAAAATACATAACAAATAAAACAAATTTAACAAGTATAAAAACATTTATAGGAACTTCCTTTGGACAATTTATTTAACAATTTTAAAGAAGTAAAATTAAGTGTATACATAAATATTTGATTAGTGTACAATTGACTATCAACCAACTATTTCACAACCTACTGTTGACTGAAGAAATATTGCATACAAAAAAATTAATAACAAATATATAAAAATATACAAGTACATAACAATTAAAACAAATTTAATAAGTATAAAAACACTTGTAGGAACTTCCTTAGGCCAATTTGGTAAATTCAATAAAGTAAAATTAAGTATATACATAGACACTTGATTAGTGTATAATTGACTATAAACTTACTTTTACACAAATTTATGTTCACTGAAGAAACATTGCATACAAAAAAATTTACTGCAAATTTTACACTTTGTTGTTACTTGCCTGGTTATTTTTTGAGCATGAGTGCGTCCTCCTTGAAGCATCATTTCTTTATAGCAAACAAAACAACGTCCTCTTGATTTAACTTTTTCTAGTTCATGATATTGTGTATTTTGTACTGATTTAGACAAATTCATTTCATTTGTTTTTAATAAACTTTTAACCAGTATTTCTCTAAACACAGTAATATCCATTTTCTCTTGATGTATTTCTTCATATAATGATAATGCGTTGAGAACTGATGTGTTTAGAAGTAATTCAAAAATAATTTTTTTATACCACTTTAAAGTTCTACGAAGTGGGTTGTGGTATGAATTTCTAAGATCAGTGACATCCACTAACCCTTTACCTTTATTATAATCTATAATAACTTGAGGTTTTTTAACTTCTTTTCCTCGTTTATTTAAAATAGTAGCTTGAGCATCGGAGTGTTGAGTTGATATCATTAGTACATCACGCTTATCTTTCCATTTTAAAACAGTTATTCCTTTATTACATTGCTTTGCAAACACTTCTCCTTTTTTTAGTTTTTTGTTTACCACATCTTTTGGATTACATTTTCTGTTGGAACGAAGAGTACCAACCAAATTAGTAGATCTGTTCAAAAGTTCACTAGCCAAATCATAACTACTGTACCAATTATCTGTATACATTGTTCTGCCTAAATCAAGGTAATCTTCTGCCATTTCCATTACCACTTTTGTTGACACTCTCTGACCAGCCATAGCCTCCTTACCAGCATAAATTTTAAACCCAATAGTGTAGAAGTTATTAATGCATAGTTTAAATACTTTAATACCATATTTATGAGCTTTATTTTGTATATATTGCTTAAATGACAGACGACCAGTAAATGGAATTATTGACTCGTCAATACACATAGACTGCTTTGGGGTCCGTGCCATTTTAAACTTTGATAAAAGTAAATCAAGCAAATTATTTACTTTGTATAAACGGTCACCTGGAGGACAAAGAGCATTATTGCAGCAGTGAAATGTTCTCAAAAGAAGTTCAAATCTTTTTCTCTTCATAAATTGAGGTATATTGGATGTATAAATAATACTATTTGTTTTCCAGTATGAAGCTATGGAAGGTTGAGGACATAAACCCATCCACATAATAATTCCTAAGAATGTTTTCATTTCAGTATGAGTAACATTTTCCCATTTTTTAAGGCGTGAATGAGGACTAACTACAGATATTAATAACTCTGCAGCATATCTGTTTGTTTCTTCAACTAATAATTGAATAACTTCATCATCCAAAAATAATGAATAAAAATCAAAAGGAGTACCTTCAGATAAACTATCAATTATATCTGGATTAATACCAACTGGTTCATCCATTTGATTGAATATAAACTGAGGCTGTAATTCTTCATCAACATCCACCCAAATAGGCTCTGAATGTTGACCGTTACTTTGTTTTGCAGTTGACTGCACATTTTCAGAAATTGATGCAATATTACCATTCTATAAGTAAACAAATATTTCAATTAAATTATAAGAGAAATAATATACAGAAGATGGATTCAACAAAATCATAGTATATTAATTTTCTTACCTCCAACCCAAGATCTTCATTTTCCAAATCACTATCCGTGTCATAGCCAGACCAATCGGATAAATTTTCTAAAATATTATTTATGCTATTTTCATTCATATGTAATTAATATAGTAATTAATCATTCATATAGTAATTAAAAAAAAAACACTCAGTTCACGTAAACTGATAATACGAGGCACGTGTGTGAGTTGATCAATGTGGGGCCTGAGTATCAAATGTGATACTCATCTATTATCGATTGAATATTACCAAAATTCGATTTTATATCATGGAAGAAAAAAATGATGTACAAATATCATAATTTTATACACATAAATCATATGGGCAACTGACAACAACTTCTAAATTATATTTGGGCAACAATCGTTAGAACAGTGAGAATCGAATGTGATTCTCAAAGCGAGAATGGCAAGTTAACCTAAATGAGAGGGGCACTATACAAAACTACGCCGTGTATCATGTATGATACTCAAGGCAGTCAACTTATTAAATAGCCAATTTTATCATGCAACAAAAAGCAACGAACAGTTGCCAAATGGGTAACACCTTGATCTTTCACGCCTAGGGTACGAGGTTCAAAACTGTCTGTGGCTTTTAAAATTTTGCATTTTTTTTTTGAGTTAGAATAGAATTTTCAAATCATTTGATATTTATCTCATTTAGATTCAATAATTTCAATAAATATAAAGGATCTTATCACTATAGTCTCCCCTCGTGAGAAGAAATTGATATTCATGTTAATATTATTTTACTATGTGGTTCTTTTGCGGGCTACGATTTATTTTGCCAACCCTCACTAGACCTACTTTTTTCAACGATACGTCAAATGATTCATTTAAGTTTATGATATTTAAGTTAATGATTAGTTTAANTCAAATGATTCATTTAAGTTAATGATTAGTTTAAGTTATTACTCTTAAAAATCAAAAAAATATTCCTTATTCAGATAAAAAGTAGCTTAACCAGCTTTTTCCATACAAACAATTAAAATCATTAATTTTTAATATTCTTAAATTATTTATTGTCGAATTAAATTTGATATGATAAAAGTATTCAACTACAAAAGTAAATAATTTTACTTTATAATTTATTAATTTTTTAACTCTATTTGTGTGTGTGTGCTACTACCAGTCTATAATATGCCAAATTTTTTTGTAATATGTTGCTATATAAATCATAAATTTAAAAAAAAAAATGATTTACAACCAATTGTTTTTAATATTTTATGAATGTGAAAGCTATTAAATATTATTTTAAAAACGCTTCCCAAGTCTGGTCAGAATGTAGACTTTTTTTTTATTTTCAAAAACTTTATTATAGGTAAAATTATTTTACTAAAANCAAAAACTTTATTATAGGTTAAATTATTTTACTAAAATAATAATGAAAAATTAAAAAAAAATGTTTATGTTCATTTTTATTGTCTACTTAAAAAGGATATAAAAAAAAACAATTGATTAAAAGAAAAATTCTAACTAACAACAATTTTGATTGTAAAATTTTAAGTTCTATAACATTTTTTATTAATAAAAACTGCTAAATGAGTTTTAAATATGGGAAAAAAATATATTAAAACATAGACATTTTTTTATAGGTTCAATTTAATAAACACTAAATCTCTTAATAAATCTAGTTTAAAATTTTATGTTGGCTTATGTCATTTTACACACATAATAATACAAATTACAGTGGTGCAAATTTTAGAGGATGCTACAATTATGGTTTTATGAAATAGAAGATTCTAATAACTTTTTTTTTCTGTTTAAATTTTATGAAACAATGATAAAAATACAATAATCATACAATTATAAAGCAAATTAATAGTATGGATTATCAAAAGATTTCTCAATTCCCTAAACGTTGGACCACTGTAAAACAATACATATAAGATAACTAATTTAAACAATAATATATTATTTTTTTTTAGCAGCAGGATTGCCGCCGCCGCCATCAAATCAGATTAATGATGAATGAATAAAAATCAAAAATAATTTTAAAAAAAATATTTTTGCTAATTTATTTTAAAATAAAAAAAAATTTTTTGTTAATTTGCTTTTTTATGTCTTTCCTCGTTGTATTTAATCAAACTTCATAACCAGGTAACAAAAACATTTTACACATTTTTCTGACAATTGTCTTAATTAGACCAACACATTAAGACGATTAATGTGTTATTAATTCGTCGATCTAATAGAATATTGCAATTAATTAAAAAAAACTGCCTAATACGTTTGATAACGTATTGACGCACGTATCGGCCTCATCAACTTGCATTTATGACAATAATCGTAGACGAGTCCCGGTAATTTCATAACATATCCCGAAAGCCGACATTTTACATTAATTAGTTATCTAATTTTAACATAATAGAACTATTATATTAAGTTATTGAAATTTATTATATTTTATCGTTCAATACATATTAATTCATCAGCATAATATAAAAAGTCGTTAATAGTTTTTAATTTTTTCTACCACGATTTCATTTACAAACGTATGATACAATTTTTTTTTAAGACGTAGAACATTGCATTTTAACACGCTTATATTAGTTTCACCTATATGTATGTATGTATGTATGTATGTATGTATGTAACTGTTCAAACGCCACGCGTTATCGCATATTCCGTCGTCTAGACTAGACTGTTATACGCATTCACCCCTCCCCACGCCCCGCTCACCAAACGACGGCACACTATTCCTATAAAAATTTATTTTTAGTTATCGTACCCGTGCACGCGTGCTTGTCATCAATATTACATTTATATATATATATATAAACAAATTTTTATTTTGACTGACCAATACCGCCCGCGACTAATGCGCCTTACGTATATATATTTATATATTCCTACCACCGTTTATACCTCAGGTATAACGTTAGTCCGACCCGCCCGCCCACAAAATACGGTTATACCTAGTGCATGATACGTTTACGTACTTAAGTTGCATTATTTATATATATATATTCTAATTACTATTAAAATTTATATATTAACACGATTTATTCTAATAAAGAGATATAAAGTATTCATTCCGATTACGAGGGATGATTCCCGTATCGTCATTTTTCGTCACTACCTCAATGTTCCGAGAGTGGGTAATTTACGCGCCTGCTGCTTTCCTTGGATGTGGTAGCCGTTTCTCAGACTCCCTCTCCGGAATCGAACCCTCATTTCTCGTTACCCGTTACAACCATAACTATTATCATAACTTGAAACTAAAACGTAAAAAATAAATATAGTTTAAAAAAACTAAAAAAAAACACGCTTTTAAAGCACATCGAACTAAAAAGTTAAAAATAATTTTTAAAATAAGCTTAAAACAATAATGAACGAAAAATACTAGTATTATTGTGATAAAAGCGTCGGGCGCTCAATATACGAAAAATATGGCACAAAGCACCCACGCTTTTATTACAATAATACTAGTATTTTTCGTTCATTATTGTTTTAAGCTTATTTTAAAAATTATTTTTAACTTTTTAGTTCGATGTGCTTTAAAAGCGTGTTTTTTTTAGTTTTTTTAAACTATATTTTTTAACTTTCATACCGTCTTTATTAAAAAGTGGGAATTTAACAATATATAGATGATTATAACGAAATTACAGAAAAACTAAATGAGTCCCCGCCAAGTCAACGATTTTACGTGTAATAAAATAATTTTAATAAACATATAAACCAAGTACACAGTTCTATATATTTTATAAAGCATAAGTAAGAGGAATTCGAACACGCTAATAATTAGATGAATTTAAAAAAAAATGTGACCCCTTCAAAAATTTTGTCCAAATTACGCTCTAGAATAAAATCACTGTTAAAAGCATTATTTGTTAATGAAAAAATGCTTTAAGAAATTTTGTCAAATCTGTTAAACACTCAATGCCGTCCCACTTGTTAATTCTAATAAATTCATGAACATAATTTGTTCATAAATTTAAATAATGAATACCAGACTTCGGACTGTCTATTACAAATCATTTATAAATAATTGATGACTTATAGTAGGTGTGGTTACAATGAGTCCCTACAATTTTTTAACAACCTAAAAATGTGAATGACAATTAATATTTTAAAGAGTATTTGTTTAAAAAGAGTAAAAGCAAAATACTATTTATCTGTAAGAACGGTCTATCATGATGATTATATTAACTCTAATATTGTAATTATTTTCTTATTATTATTCGAAAATTGATATATTAATTCTTAATTACAATAGTTAACACTTGCATTACTCCGCAGAATACTACTGAATTTAATTAGTATGTACTATATAACCGATGAATTATAATATTAAATTATTTATTATATTACTACTTTAGGTATTATTTCTTTTTTGAGACCGTTTCATTAATCTTAAAGACATTCTTGTTTCATCTTTTCCTTCGTCACATAATATACAATAAAAATCATTATTGACGTAGTCGTCTAGTCTGTAGTTTTCAGTTATACANACGTCTAGTCTGTAGTTTCCAGTTATACAATTAATTTCTATCCACCAACAACATTTATTGCAAGACACCCATTCCATATATTTTCCTTTGTGTTTATTTTCATGCTTTGAACAATATAGACATATATTTGTCATGTCTCCTGAGTTTTCCAACAATAATTTTTTTAATTCAATCCTGTATGTATCTGGATTAAACTCGCTGTCAAAGTTCAACTCGTTCATTATAGTAATTGCATAATAGATTACAAATATTCCACAGTTNGTAATTGCATAATAAATTACAAATACTCCACAGTTATAATTATCAACTTGTCTTAGTATGTTTATGTCTTCATATTGAGTCCATGTAATAGTAGGAATGTGTCCACCATTATAAGTGCAATGATTATGCAATGCTTTATTTAGTTTTTGAAACCTTGAAGAATATATTCGAGCCTGATTACTATAATTGGGATCCAAATTTGGACAGTATGGATCTATGATGTAACATTTCCCTGAATTTTCAGGTATATTTTTGGTATTATAAATTGTTTTAAATTTTATAACAGCTATAATCCAATGACTTGGAGTGCTCTCATACCATGGCATAATGACTGTACTATTTTCAACAAAGTTATTCTTATTTGTTAATTCTTCATTCACTTCTGATTTACTTAAAATGTCAGACACTTGATTACAGTATAATATACTGAAATCCGACTGTTTTTTAGGGACTTTAATAGCCAAACAAATATCTATTATAAAGTTACTCAACCAGTTTCTTCCATTAAGACAAATAAAGTCCTCTATATCTAATGTTTGTAAGGTACATAAAGTATCAGGGATAATATGGTAATAAGTTCCAACTGTATAGTTCAGANGATAATATGGTAATAAGTTCCAACCGTATAGTTCAGATGTTTCACTCTACCTCCAAACAAATGACTTACTCTATTTTTGTGTTCAACCTTTCTATAATAATCCAAATTTTTTGATAATTTGTTACTATACAAATTATTTCTAATAATACTATTATCTGGAGTTTTATAACAACCTGGAGTTGGTATTGATTTGTTGGAACATTTTTCAACTTCCATATCACATTCTTTAAATGATATCTTACTTATATCATTTTTAATTGAATTAATTTGACTCTGATTTTTTTTAATATTTTCAATATCAACACAATCATTTATTNTTTTTGATTGTTGTGCGAGCCCACGTGGTAAAAGGAATTAAACTTAATAAGAAAAAGAAAACACTCACTTTTCAATAAAACTTTAGAATATATAATTTGATTGACACAATTAATAATACAATACACGTTATTTATTAATATTAATACAAATGAATAGAATAATAAAATAGAATGATATAGAATGAGTGTAACTAGCGCAAACTAAACCACGACTAACTGTAGGGTACCTACAGTGGGAGTCCTTTGCCCATGGTTGCCCTAAAACCCTTGGTCAGCACATTCTTGTGTTCGACGACTGTCGGACGACCATGTATTATATACTCTATACGATTATAAAATAATATTCAGGGGTTCTTAACAATATTTTCAATAATTTATTATAACGCTAATACTATATAATAATAAAAACGTGTGATAGAGATTATATTTATCGATTTTAACTGTTGGACATTGCAATATAAAAATGAGAAAGTTATCTCTATAAATTATGGATGTAGAAGAGATTGAAAGGAGTTCAGGAATATTTTGTATATAAATGTCTAACGGAAGTTGATTGCCAGCGGGAAGTTCTAGCTGTATTTCCCGTAGCTGAATAGTAACTTGTTAGGAGGCAAAACTGTGGTGTGAATTTTGCCATGGATAGCAGAGTTTATAATAGAAATAATATTTTGCGTTTCGTACGCATACTGATTTAGAAGGATTTCGAATAACGTTGATTGCTCTAACAACGCTGTTTTCGTGATTAGACTGTTGATAGTTTGAGAATTCTTTATGACTTGGTTATTAAGATATTGAATATTCTTTTCGATTTCGACTTGAGCTTCATTAATGTGCTTGGTCATGTTATTTATATCAGAGATTGTCGTTTGGAATAACTGCATTTTTTTCTAATATACTGGTGGCGGTCAATTTAGACTTTGCAAAATCTATTATTTTGCCAAAGATGAATTTAGTGTTTAACATGTGACTTCAATCAAAAATTGTTTTTGCTACCGTCTTTACTGAGCTGATCATGTTACGGCGGACCTGGTAGTTTTCTTTATGGATGTCTTGTCCGAGTGAGATATTTATAGCGTTTCGGTTTGATTCGATTTCGAAGAGATATGGAAGTGTAGCCTTATCAAAGTGATGACAAGCTTCTACAAATTCTAACACAATAACTTTGTCTTTTAGTTGTGTGCATAAACGTGTTGTTGTACTATAGAACTGCAAGAGAGTGTTGTATTTGGACGCATACTGTGATGTGTCCAAGAATGTCACTATTGTCCAGTCGCTGCTGTGTAGTTTGACATTAGATTTCTTTTCATAATACATTCCAATGTGAGGAGTTAGTATGTCTATTTGTGCTAGATTGTCCGGTGGGTGAATTAGAATTTCTGCATTGGTGTATGTACTAGAAATACAAAAAANCTTCTGAATTGGAGAGCGACTCCTTTTTTCATATAGAAATCTTGGGATACGCTATTGGCTAAATGCCAATAGTTGTTTTCTTTGAAGAGATCTCCGACAATTTCTTGAACATTCGATGTAGTAGATGTCGATTCCTCTCTGGCCTGTAAGAAGTTGGTGTAGGTTTGCTCGAGCTGTTGTTTTTCTGTCATGCTAGAGGTGGATGTCGACNATAATCCCTACATTGACCTGGTTAGGGTGGATTTCGAGAACCTCAAATGGACCTATCCAATTGGGTGTGAGTTTATTGTGAGCTGCTTTATTTTGTAAATAAACCATGTCACCTTCCTTAATTTCTAAAGAATGTGCGTTTTTGTCGTATTGACATTTAGCTTTGTTTTTATTAGCGATTAATCGATTGCGTGCGACTTCGCTTGTTTCTTGAAGTCTCCGTTTGAGTTCGAATTAATAATCAGAGAAATTGTACTGGTGTTCTGGAGGTTTCGACAACGAATTAGGAATGTGTATCTGTCTACCATAGACTAGTTCATAGGGTTGATAACCTGTAGACGAGTGAATACTGGAATTGTAGGCAAACATTGCGAATGGAATGTATTCGTCCNTTTTTGTCCAAAAAGATAGGGGCGGAATTGCTTAATACCCCATTTAATAGAACACAACTCTTTTTCGGTTGAATTATAATTTTGTTCGGCTCGATTCAGAGTTTTAGATGCGTACGCGATTGGTAAATCCTTGTCGATAGGACCTTGAGATAGAACACAACCTATTGCAACATTGCTTGCGTCACAAGTCAGGTTAAATGGTTGGCTAAAATCTGGATATTGAAGTAGAGGNAATACGGAGTAGTTGATGACTTTTTTATTTTCAACAACCTACATACTTCTGCGAAAACTTGATTTAGAAATTCTGTACCGCAATCTGTGACTATTTGCTGAGGTATACCATGTAAGCAAACAAATTGAGTCACAAAATGGTAGGCTACAGTGTTGGCCTCATGATTTCTTGTTGGTATGGCCCATGAAAATTTTGTCAGATCATCTTGTAGTGTGATGATAAAGACATTGTTACGACTTGATTTAGTAAGAGGACCAACGATATCTAGAAAAATTTTTTCAAACGCTCTTGATGATGTAGAAGTTATTACCATTGGTTCCTTGACTGATTTATTTGACACCTTGGTCAATTGACACGTAGGACAAGTCTTGATATACTCTTCTACTTGTTTTCTCATGCCTGTCCAACGGTATTCGATTCTGAGTTTATTAAGAGTCCGTTCTACTCCTTGATGACCTGAGAGAGGAGTATCGTGGAAATCTTTAATGAGTCTGAGTTTTTCCTCAAGTGTTAGGTGATCTTTACTAAACACTTTGATAGCAATATTGGATTCTCTAAAAATGAATCTTAACATAGATTTAACTTGATTCCAATTGAGTTGATCTAACCCGCATCCTATTTTTGGCATAGCGATTTTGGTTAGATTATTTTCTTGACAAAAGGTTTTTAGATTCGTTAGAGTCTTAAACAAGATTTCGTAACTAAGTTTCTCAAAATAGTTAGCTTTTGTAATAAGATATAGAATGTATTTCTCATTGTGGACTAAATGCGCAATTTCTGTCACATTTTTCCTTTGGTTTAGAAGTTCTTCTATTTGTCCAAATTTTCTTCTGAATTGGAGAGCGACTCCTTTTTTCATATAGAAATCTTGGGATACGCTATTGGCTAAATGCCAATCGTTGTTTTCTTTGAAGAGATCTCCGACAATTTCTTGAACATTCGATGTAGTAGATATCGATTCCTCTCTGGCCTGTAAGAAGTTGGTATAGGTTTGCTCGAGCTGTTGTTTTTCTGTCATGCTAGAGGTGGATGTCGACGAAGACGGTGTATTGGAGTGTTCAGAGTAATTTTCAGAGTCTAATAGTGAGTTAGCAGGATCCTGTGATGTAGAATGATTTTGTGATATAGAAATTTGTTCCTTTGACTGAGCCCGGGTTGTAACGTGTATACGGCTAAGCGCATCAGCGTTAGTATTATGGCAACCTGGCTTGTACTGAATTTCATATTCATATTCTTCTAATTTAAGTCTCCATCTCGTTAGCCTCGAGCCTGGGTCCTTTATATTGAATAACCATACAAGAGCTCGGTGGTCTGTTACCACATTGAACTTTTGTCCAAAAAGATAGGGGCGGAACTGCTTAATACCCCATATGATAGAACACAACTCTTTTTCGGTTGTATTATAATTTTGTTCGGCTCGATTCAGAGTTCTAGATGCGTACGCGATTGGTAAATCCTTGCCGATAGGACCTTGAGATAGAACACAACCTATTGCAACATTGCTTGCGTCACAAGTTAGGTTAAATGGTTGGCTAAAATCTGGATATTGAAGTAGAGGTTCTTGAGTTAGAACAGTTTTTAATTTTTCAAATGATTCTTGACATTGATCTGACCAGTGGAATGAGACTTCTTTCTTTAAAAGATTCGTGAGTGGCTTTGCGATTGTGCCATAGTTTGGTACAAAACGCCTGTAATAGCCTGAAAGACCAAGAAACGATTTTACCTCTTTGGCGTTTCTTGGAATTGGGAACTCTAGAACATATTTGATTTTGAGTGGATCTTTTCGCATAAATGAACACTTAGAAGGTTGTAGTTTTAGGTTGAAACTCTGAAGTCGATTGAATACATCCTTTATGATGCATAGACTATTATGTCATCCAAATAAACGAATGCTTTTAGACCGGTTAGCCCAATTAATACAGAGTTCATAAGACGTTGAAATGTAGTAGGTGCACCTTTGAGACCGGAAGGAACTCAAAGTTACCCTGATCTGTACTAAATGCAGTTTTTTCACGGTGATGTGGGTGCATTTCTACTTGATGATAGCCTTGCGCGAGATCCAGAGTTGAATAGTACGAGGATTTTCCTAATTGATCTAGAATGTCAGCTATATTAGGAATAGGATATGCATCGCCTGCAGAAACTTGATTTAATTTTCTGAAATCAACGCAGACACGATATTTCACAACACCATTACTGTCCGGTTTCTTTGGTACAACTAATAGTGGTGCATTCCATGGACTTTTGCTGGGAGCAACAATATTTTGTTCTTCTAGTTCTTTAATTTGTTTATTAATCTCCTGTTTGTGATGGAAAGGCAAACGGTATGGAC
Organism: Daktulosphaira vitifoliae; assembly: GCF_025091365.1. NCBI lineage: Eukaryota > Metazoa > Arthropoda > Insecta > Hemiptera > Phylloxeridae > Daktulosphaira > Daktulosphaira vitifoliae. The sequence goes on from NW_026099573.1 coordinate 137,445, forward strand.
GTTCATTGATGGGCTGTACGATTGAGGGCGTATTTATTTCATTATAAATCGCGTCCGTGCACGTCAGTCTGTCTCCATCTAAATGAAAAATGTCGGAGTACTCACGGCATATAGTGTAGACCGAAGCTTTTTCCTCAGGATTTAAGTGGTCAGTTTGAATAGAATTCTTAAGTAGCCTTAGTCGTTGGCTGCTCGCGGGAGGACTGTTATCAGAAATAGTATTAGAATTTGAATTTGCAATACAACATGACTTTGGTTCGGTCCATATGTCGAACGAAAGTTGAGACAAAGCGAGATCTGGTGATACTGAAATACTTCAGGATTTAGAAAATTTAATTTGATAAGGTTTAGATCACTACCTGTGTCTAAAAGAAGATGTAGAAGATTCGGAGTAGTTTGCTTACATAGAATTTGCACATGACCATTTTCTAACTTGGCGGTGCATTTGTAGATTCGTTTAATTGTATTGTGGCGGCTTGAAGTTTTCCAGCCGAACTTGCGCCTTTGTCCGGATGGTTTCTGTTTTCCCGTTTACGTCGATTTGTGTTTGCGTATCTTCTTTTGATACAATCTTCTAAAATGTGACCCTCGTTTTTACAATATCTGCAGATTTTTTCTGCGGAAGTAGAGTTTTGAACAATGGTTCTGTGTATTTTAGCATTATTTGTGTTATTAGTGGATGTAGAATTGTTATTACGACAGAATTTAGCAAAATGTCCCTTTTGACCACANTATTTTTTTATTTATTTATTTATTTACGGGTAGAGACCCAATTACATAAGTGAATAATTTAGTACATAGAGTTTAAATATAAAGTAACAGTACGGTTGGAAAAATAAATAACTACATACATAAATTAATATAAATAGATTAACAAAATCACAGATTATAAATATAAAAAATTATATAAGATAATAATTACAGAATAATAATGATAATAAAACAAATATAAAAATATGTAATAATAGATGTATCAGTTTTGATAAACGGTGCTCTCATTGGCCAGCCGCATCATGCGGTCTAACGGATTATTTCTGCCATAATTGGTAGTGTGCGCAGGAACAACGAAGGGAGCATGGTATCTAGTAGCACAGGAAGGAATTCTGAAATTGACTGTCGAGAGAAGTGAGGGAGCATCTATACGACCATCAATCAGTTTATGCAGAAACTCTATGTTAGCGTTAACTCGCCTGTCGGCCAGTGAAATGAGGCTAAGTTCCTGCATAACTAAGAAATAGTCATGGGGAGGATGATTTATTTTTAAGACAAAAGCTGCGCAAGATAAGAACCGTCTCTGAACACGTTCTAATTGACATGAGTCAGATACCGTATAAGGGTCCCATAGGACCGATGCATACTCTAAAAGTGAACGGACCAATGAGCAGTATAAAGTTTTTAATGAAGAAGATATATTGAACTCCTTTGATATGCGCATTACAAACCCAAGGGTTTTTAAGGCTTTGCAGCATATCNCGTTTGTTATTACGACAGAATTTAGTAAAATGTCCCTTTTGACCACATAAATGACAGCTTGTGCTGGAAGTAGAATTTTGTGATATAGAATATTGTGAATTAGAACTTTTTAGTGGTCTATCTTTCAAATATTGTTTTGCTCCTATATTTGAAAGTCTTATCCTTTCTTCTTCTTTGGCTGCTTGAATAGCTTTTTCAAGAGTTGTAGGATTCCGTGCTTTTATAAAGTCTTTCAAGTTTCCGAGTCCTTCCATAAACACTTGGATTACTTGGTTATTAATCGTTTGCTCTATCGCTTTGGCTACCTCTGGATGTTTGTCTGACGTCTCCTGTTCGATTATTTGATTTTGTAGCTTTTCAATTTTCATTGAATATGATAGTATGTCCTCATTTGGCAATTGCTTTGTAGCATATAGCTCCAAATAAAGGTGTGGGGTTGTTCTCTGAGGCTCTAAATTCGATTTCAAAGTATCTCTAAGATCATCCCATGATTCAAAGCTTTTGTATTTTGTGACCTGCCTTGCTTTACCAGACAGTCGAGTTTGAATTGCTCGTAGTAGCCGTGGAATGGCCACCGGTACTACACATTCTACTGCAAATTCACATTTTTCCAAAAAGATTTCCAATTGCTCCACATCTCTTCCATCGAAAGAATTANAATTTCCAATTGCTACACATCTCTTCCATCAAAATAATTAGGAAGCAACCTTATAGCGTCTTGCAACCCTATTTGCGTGTTTGAAGGAGGTGGATGATGTAGATTGGCGTTAAAAGAGTTAGAATTATTTTGAAAGTATTGTTCCATATATTGATCAATGAGCACTTTTACTTCACTCATTGGTATTTTCACCTCTTCTGCTTTCTTCATTCTATTGCTATTTGACTCGTTTGTTTTACTACCACAGGGCATATTGTCTTCTTCTGCCATTAAAGACAAATAGTCCTGATGGAGTAGCAAATTAGTAGGTGGGTAAACACTAGCTTTTATTTTTTCAGGTCCCCACTTGGTTTCTGAATCGTGCAAGGCGTTCGTTAGGCTTACCTTCGTGAGAGTTTGACTTGTACCTGCTGTTTTGACTTCTGGGGTGTAATTTGTCGCTAAATTGGATATACAAGTTGATGTGGACGTTGAAATGGACGCAGATGTAGAAATAGACATGGACGTAGAAGTAGACGCAGACATAGAAATAGACATGAACGTATTAGAATTGGTAGTCGATGTAGGAGTAATAGGATTATAGGAGGTGCATTTAATAGAAGTCTGAATAGAATTTGTTTGAGTGTTTGAACTTAATAATTCGTCTAATAAAGAATTGGAATGGTTTAGAAGGCTATCCGTACTACCTATAGCACGAATAGATTTATTCAAAATATCTTTACTATTATCTAAATCTCTCGGTACACTAGTACTACGTCGAGATACTTTTGACTTTGAACGAAGAGAACGAGTAGCTGGAAAAGGAATTAGGATGGATTTAGAATGAGTCGATGGTTTATAATAGCTATCACTTGAACAACTATTACTTGATTCACTCATTTATCATGCATGAGTTAGAGTCTCAAAAAAAAATTTTTTTTTTGTTTACAAAGCACTTTAAATAAGTTCTGCACTGTCTAGCAATGAGCGAGTAAGCGAGTGGTACAATTCTTATCATTTACTAGAGATAGTAAAAATTAAATTAAATTTTTTTTTTTTTGTTTTTAATTTGATTGACACAATTAATAATACAATATACGTTATTTATTAATATTAATACAAATGAATGGAATAATAAAATAGAATGACATAGAATGATATACAGGGTGGCCCACCACTCACTGACAATTTAAATAACTTTTGATCCAGTTAATATTTTTAGCTGATTTTTTTTTTAAACATTAGTTAGACGTTAGGTCTATAGCTATATCTCAATAATTAATTTTTTTACATTTTATTAAAAATATTAATTATTTTTAAATTTTAAATAAAATGTAAAAAAAAAATCTAAGATAGCTATTTTGTAGAGTAGAATTTAAGAAAAATTTTAGTAAAAAAATATCTTATTAATATTCAGTAGTAAATATTCTGTAGCGTTTTGAAGTTTGTGAAAATTTGAATTTTCATGTACTATTTTACGGTATTAAACATTGAAATACGTATTGAGAAAAGGACAGAAGAAAACGCTATCTTTTCATGATTACTGTGTATACATATGATGATAATGTGTATACATTACAAACTTGGCATTAATACCATGATAAGAAATTAGATAAGGCAATTATTACTTATCACTCTCATTCAAAAGTATATTGAAAAGATAGCGTTTTCTTCTGTCCTTTTCTCAATACGTATTTCAATGTTTATAACCGTAAAATAGTACATGAAAAATCAAATTTTTACAAACTTCAAAACGCTACAGAATATTTACTACTGAATATTAATAAGATATTTTTTTACTAAAATTTTTCTTAAATTCTACTCTACAAAATAGCTATCTTAGATTTTTTTTTTACATTTTATTTAAAATTTAAAAATAATTAATATTTTTAATAAAATGTAAAAAAATTAATTATTGAGATATAGCTATAGACCTAACGTATAACTATTATTTAAAAAAAATATCAACTAAAAATATTAACTGGATCAAAAGTTATTTAAGTTGTCAGTGAGTGGTGGGCCACCCTGTAGAATGAGTGTAACTAGCGCATACTGAACCACGACTAACTGTAGGGTACCTACAGTGGGAGTCCTTTGCCCATGGTTGCTCTAAAACCCTTGGTCAGCACATTCCTGTGTTCAACGACAGTCGGACGACCATGTATTATATACTCTACACGATTATAAAATAATATTCAGGGGTTCTTAACAATATTTTCAATCATTTATTATAACGCTATTATCTTTTAAATAAGTTTCAGTGGAAACAATTATTTAAATTTTTGAATTGAATTGATTAATTTCTGTTATATTGTTTACCTCATTTAACAATAATGTTTCATTTATAGTTTGTTTCTCTGTTTTAGGTGAATCATTATTCAACCTTTTTTTTTCTGCTGATTTGGATATTGCTTGAAAATAACCTATTGGCTTCAGATGCTTTTGTCGTTTTGGAGTTCTTCCCCATTTTTCTTCAGCATCTAAGTGAGCGTCATCAGCTTTACGCTTATGAGAAGTCTTATTTTGGATAAGTTCTTCATTAGTTTTACTTCTAAATTCGAGTTGCCTTTTAGCAGCACATTTTAATGACTTAGTAGCTCTCTTTTGCCTGATATTATGCATACATTGTTTGTACACATTCAATACATATCCTCTACAAGATTCTAAAAAACGTCCAGATTTCAATTTAGTCTGACTTTCTAATAAACTCTGTTTAACCGTTTTAAAATGAGATTCAACTGTTGCGTTGCTTTGACGAACTGTTATACCGTTATTTACTTTTATATTCATAACTGGTGTCCAAAGTGGAATGTATGGTATACACTTGCTAATAAACTCTTCTATGTAAGTTTCATCATAGTAAGAATTTTTTTTGTCTTGTTCATTGTACGTTACAAGTTTATCATGAACTTCGCTTTTAATTATCTGGAATCTACAGTATAGAAGTGACCTGCTAGTATTTGACATACACAATTCTTTATCAAGTATTTCTAAATGGTCAGTATCCTTTTCGCATAATTCCTCATCAACAACTTTACAGCTGCTTTCCATAATATTTATAGCGCTTATCACATCATTATTTAACGAAGGTGACATTAATATAAACACAAACATTTTAAACCATTTTTCAATGTCTTCAATAGTTTCAATATCAAAGAGTATACAAATCCAATTTATTATGCAATTTTTTGTGTTTTTAGTTTTATCAAGTTTTGGTCCTTGATAGTATTTATAAACGTGGCTTACAACAACTTTTGTGTAATGATTTATGCAAATATTAATAATAGTTACATTTAAATGATCTTTATTATTTTCATACAAAACTTTATAAGTCCAATTTAGGTAGTCAAATACCGAATTGAACCCGTTCCAGGCCATGGACAGTGAATGCATTTGTGCAAAACTAAAATCTGTTACCACATTGGGAAATATAGGCCATGCTAAATCACCCTTTATCACAAAACTCTTAAAAGCCATAAGCCATGGTGATATGGCGGTTATATCATGTGCTGAGCTAAGCATTTCTAATACTGGACAAGTAACCTTTGTTTTTAAAGGTAGTGGAACTCGAATAACCACAGCGTAGTATAAAGGTCTTTTGTTAGCTTCGTCTACTTTTCTAATTACCGAACCAGTTGCATCCATATAGGCGGTAAGTATATACGTAGGATAATTTTTTCTAATTTTTTTTATTATTTGTAGTTGCTCGTTGCTGTAGTAATGTGCGTATACCGGCAAACCTACGAGTTTTAAAAAGGCTTTATTATTAGGATCCTTATACCTACATATTAAATCATTTAGATCATTGTTTGCATAGTCTTCGGCACACAAAGCTTCAGACCTTATTTTGCGTATTACATCATTAGATTTTATTTTTGGAGATTACCACGATCAATTTTGAGGGTGACGATTCGTCAATCGTGTTAGCCCTATATTTAAAACTACTGGATTTTTTCATCTCGTTTCTAATTAAATCACGTTCATCTCCTTTAATGTAGGTTGTCTTTCCCTCATTTTCGGGATCATGGTAATAATTTCTACTAGAACTAAATACTTTGGCTTGTGTACCATCAAAATTGGGACAAACTTCTACAGCCTTCATGACTACAGTACATGTACACTCTAATTTTTCCAGTGCCTAACATGGGAATAATGGGAACTATGCATGTTTATAACGCAAGTGTTATTAACCGCTTTTACACGTTTACGAAACATTAAACTATAGGTCTCACTTCTCAATTCAACTTTTCCAAAAGCAGTTGTAATAATCATGTTTGACCACACATTTATAGTAAAATTGATTGTTCCCTCTTCAAACAAACAATTTTTAAAAGATTTATGATTGTTTTTTCTAAATTTATCAGGATTAGGAAAGTCAACACTTTCATGTGGTAAAACTACACCAGGTTTAACGGGTGTCTTTTTATAATAGGCGTCCTTAATAGGAGTTGCTGTACGTTTGTACGTTTTAACGGGGCCATATTTTATAGGAGTGACATACTCGTTTAAGCTACAGATTTGTTTTATTGGTGTACTTTGCTGGTTCATTTCTTTATTGTTTGGAGTAAAATCACTCGATTTAGGAGTTGGAATATTACTATCATTAACTATAATTACTTTATTCGTTATTGGAGATATCAATGAACCTACATTTTCTGAGCAGAATGCATCATAATTATTAAATAAAGCTAAGTTCTTGTATTCTAGATTGTTATCTAATTTAGTATTAGAAGAATTAGTTTTGAAAATGTCTGACACATTTTTCAAAGAACTAATTCTTTGGTCATCCACTGACATGACATTAACTTTTATGGACATATTACTATTTAGATTGGAACAATCAGTTATCTGTAAATCATCACATTTAATATGTGAACAGTCTATATTCAACACTTTTCTGAATTTATCAAGGACCCTGAAAAGGTTTTTGTTGTCAGTGGCAATTTTTAAATATTTGCACACATTTTTAAGGGTCGATTTACTACAATTTTCAAAATCTTTGCTAGTATAGTTATATTTTCTTAAACATGCCATCACATTAGATGTATCTAATAAACCACTTAAGTCATTTCCTTTAGATGAAATATTTATTTCTTTACCACATCTAATTAATTCAATTTTTTTGTGCAAAGCTGAATTTTTATTTTTTAATGCATTTACAACAGCTTTATTACAATCGTTACCTCTATTATTGTTTAAAAATATATTACAAACATTTGTTACACATATACTATCCCGTGATACATTATTTAGATCAAAATCAGGAAATTCAGTGCATATATAGTGAGCAATTTCATTTATTTTATATTTTAGAGACATACTTATGTCTTAATAAATTTCTAAGTTAAATTGAAATGTCAACTAGTAAAAGCAACTAAATGCTTAAAGACACAAGATTGTCAATGCAACGTTAATGCTTAAAGACACAAGATTGTCAATGCAACGTTAATGCCTAAAGACACAAGATTGTCTATGCAACGTTAATGCTTAAAGACACAAGATTGTCAATGCAACGTTAATGCCTAAAGACACAAGATTGTCAATGCAACTTTAATGCTTAGACACAAAATTGTCAATGCAACGTTAATGCTAATTGACAAAAGAAAAAAAATTTATACAATTTTTATAAAAAATTAAATAAAAAACTATAATTTAATAAAAAATTAAAAATAAAATTAATAATAAAAAAAAAAAATTAAAAAAGAGTTTATTTAAATTAGTTTATATCAAAAAATTGGTCAGCTACACTAAAACACACAATATCTGAAACAGAAAAAAATATATATACAATTAATTTTATGAAATTTAAATGTACAAAATTAACAAAAATAAGAAGCATATTACATAAATTCTTATTTTTTTAAAGATATATAAATATTGATATAAAGTTAATATAGCAATTAAAGTAAAATTGGATTTTCTGACAAAAGGAAGATTTAATAATGATGTTAAAGTTTTATATAATTATTGAATAGTTATTTTCTATTGATTGTCTAAAATACCATTATTAAGCTAACTCGAATACCATTAAGTCTTTTAGCTTAATTATATTAAATCCCCATCATATTTATGTAAATAAAAGGTTTAAATTTGAAAAATAGAGAATATAATTATATAAAAAAGCATGAATTTCATCATTATTAATACATAACATATTATAAACATTAAAGTAAAATCTTATAATATTGAACTTAATGTTTATTCATATATTTATAACATTAAAACGAATTCAGAGAAATTATACCACGTAAGACACTTACATAATTGTACGAAGTAACGTATCAAACCAATTAAAAAGTTTAAAAAAAATCAATTAAAATAAAAATCGTCAGAAATAATGTTAAAAAGTCCACGAATTAAATATTTTAAATATAATAGAAAAGAGTGTAGATCAAGGCAATACCTATAATTAACAGCTTAACCGATACTGATATGTAAAAATATAATATTGCTCTATATAAAAGCTATTTCAAGTCATACGATAATACACTGCTCTCTAGTTGACACAAAACAATACAGTACTGCCAACACTATATTGATAAGCAATAAAAATTTGCATTAAAAAAATATTGTAATTTCAAATAAATGCACCAACTCGGCCACAGTAATTAGCGATTTGGACAATGTTCCGAGACGAGTCTAGATATTTTCTATACATTTTCTGAAAGCTTATAAAAAACTCTATATATGGTGTGAAAAGCTAACGGGTGAAACGTGCAGGTATAACTGAATATTGCAAATAAAGACCGCGGAAATTACTTTTGGTAGCGTATAAACGCATCAACTCGGCCACAGTAATTTGCGATTTGGTGAATGTTCCGAGACGAGTCCAGATATTTTCTATACATTTTCTGAAAGCTTATAAAAAACTCTATAATATAATATCAAATGCTAAGTTATTAAGTGCAGTGGTTGTTCACAATTATCCGAGTTTGTACGGCGGTGTATACGACAGTAAGTGTATTTACACTCCCACCGGCCGTTAGATCTTTGTTGTGTGAATGCGCTTAATATATGCTTTTTGTTATTATGTGTCTACATCTATCGGTTAGAAAAAGCGTTATACTCTATAAAATATCGGTAACCGGAGGGTAACCAATATTTGTTAGTGATAAGAAGTTGGTGGACCACGAATTGGTAGCTTCACACTCGTGCATAGTGAAACGTATTATAACGTTTTATGTGGCCTCAACAGGTAGATTTCTTTATAACTCAGAATTTACAGTATTTTAAACCAACAGATTAATTTAAAATATAGATAATAATAATTAAAATAATAAAACTAAGAACTTGTATTTTATATAATTAATATATTATTGTTATTATTATTCCTAAAATTTAGTTTAATAAAATAATTATAAATAAACACCAACAAATAAAAAAAACAAAATTTAATTAATCATTATTTGCTATAGTTTTTTATTCATTTTCGAATAATTTACGATTCTTACGATAAATAATAATAGTTGATTATTCATATCATACGAGCAGACGATTTTAACTTCGAGTGATTCTCTTGATTACTAATCATTTGATTATGCCCATCATTAGCTATTTTTGTGAAAAAATTCTTGATATTATATTTTACATTTTTTAACATTATGTTGCTATAACTTTTTAAAAAATGCATGAATCAACTTTATTCTTTAATGATAAATACTTTATATATACTTCTTTCATTCGACATACTTTTTTTTAAAATCGGACCATTTCCCTTTATANCTTTTTCATTCGACATATTTTTTTTTTTAAATCAGACCATTATCCTATATACAGAGTGAGTGCAAACCTTTTAAAATGAGTATAGAAAGTAGAACTTTTTCAACTTAACTTTTGAAAATGTTCAAAGACTGACACTTTTATATATACCTTAAATTAAAGCTTATGTAATATACTTTAATTTGAAAAAAAAAAATTTGACCTCTAGACTTATCTTCGTGGTGAAAACGGACATCAAAATTAAAGAAAAACGTACGATTTCCGTGAAAAAATTCTCGATTTTATATTTTATATTTATTACGTAATCCAATTGTCCGGGCGCACAAGTTCATATATATATTGAAATATCACAAATTTATAATAAACCGAACTAATTGTGGTAATGTGAAAATTATTAGTATATTAGAGCTATCGTAAACAAACGTTATATTAGACACCCTGATTTAAATGGGCAAGCGTTTACTTGTACTAACGACTATATCTATAAATGTTTATATATATATATATATTACACAATTCGCGCCAAAAAAGTAATTTTAGGAGCCAAGACGTAAAACTCAAGTGGAGAAAACGCACACAAAAACTGAAGCGTAAAAGAGAACCAAAATATCGAACTAATCTGTCGAGGTGAACGTCGGAAAACAACAGACCGCAATATCCGTAATCCATACTCGGGGGCGGCCTTATCTCGGTGTCAAGCGCGGGGAAAAAACCGATGACAATCGATTGTCATATTAATAGCTGGACGGCTGATATCGAGAGAAACACGGGTGAGCGCAAGCCTAGAGCGTATGGCGGTGCGGTGTCATATTATTAAATTTATATTGCTACAACTTTTGGAAAAATGTATCGATCAATATTATTATTTTTTTATAATAATTTTTTGTATACCCCTTTCATCTGACACACTTTTTTTGTAAATGGGGTCATACCCCTTTATACAGAGGGGTTAAAACTTTAAACATGCGTATTGAAACTAGAACATTTTCAATTTAATTTTTGAAAGTGTTCTAGAAATACTGATACTTTTATATAATATATTATATCTTAAATTAAAGTTAAAGTAATATACTTTAATTTAAAAAAAAAAATTGACCTCTGGATTTTTCTTCATGATGAAAATGACTACCGTTTACAAAAATTTGCTATTTTTGTGTAAAATTCTGGGTTTTGTATTTTATTTCAATTTAAAATACCTGACAAGGGGAGTACACTGATTATTATAAATATTATATGAATCAAATTGATATACCATGAAAGTTAAACTTATTTAAATTTTTCTTGTTTTTTTTAAGTCGAGAAATATAGCTTTGAAATTTGAACCAGCTTAAATTGCCATTTTTTCAACCGACGGAAGCAACATATGGTTGTCGAGTCGGTAAAACTTGTGTCTTACACGCTTGGGATACAAGGTTCCAACCCACCTATACTAAGGAATTTTTTGCATTTTTTCTTAATTATTTTTAAGTTAGAATAAATTTTCAACTGTTTTGATTTTTATCTCATTTAGTTTCAATAACTTCAATAAATATCAAGTATCCCATCAATGTAGTCGCCACTCGCGAGAAGAAATTTCTTATATTAAAATTATTTAACTATGTTTTAGTTATTAGGTTTGATGAAAAGATGAGAAGGTATTTTTTTGTGACTATCATTTATTTCTCTGCTCTAACTTGACTTACTTTTTTCAACGATACGTCCAATGACTACAATTCGTATCTAGTTGAAGATATTACTCTCAAAAATTGAAAAAAAAATTCTAATTTATCAATTAAACAGTTAGTTATTACATCGTCTCCATAAAGACAATTAAAATCATTAATTTCTAATGTTTTCAAAATATTTATTGACGAATTAAGTTTGATATGATAGGTTAAAACTACAAAATTAAATCATTTTACTTTGTAATTTAATAA
>NW_026099573.1:150719-155456 GCF_025091365.1 Daktulosphaira vitifoliae
CGCAAATGGCTACCATATTGAAAAATATACTATTTTTGTATGATAATTATGGGTTTTGTATTTTATTTTAATAGAAGTTGATGTTGCTTTTGCAATTATCCATCAATTTTTTAAAATTAAACACTATCTACAGATTTGCATCGAAGCGTTTCTTATGATAGTGATTTTAATCACTGTCAGATTAAATCTATACTGGACCCTACTATGCAATGTCTCCACTATGCCGCGACCTCACTGTGCTACCGTTTTTTTATTTGTAAATACTTTTTTTTTTTATAATAAGTAATAATATTAAAACTTATAAGTGTTAGTTTTTCTAATTAATAAGTTTAATTACATATTTGAAAACATCGAGAAAAGTTGATTTAGAAAAGTAAATTTTTGTTTCTGATGAAAGTTCCTTGTAGTCCAGTGTATAAAAGTTATAAATTTATTATAATTAACAAACATTTTTTATTGAAAAGTATCGCGTCAAGCTCTTTAAATTAAAAGTAAAAAGTAAAGAAATATACAACTACTTTATTATTTTTATAATGTTTCCGTAAAAATTACAGTATTAAATTATTGAATATCAATATCATACTAAATTTAATTACTATAATTATTATGTATTCATATATAATAATTATAAATCAAATAACTAATCGGGATAAAATTAAGGGAATAAGAGTTATTGTTGTTTTCGAAATAATCTACCAATTTCTTAAAATTAAACACTATATATTTGCATCGAAGAATTTCTTATGATAGTGATTTTAATCACTGTCAGATATCATCTATACTTGTCCCAACTATGCCGCGATCCCACTGTGCTACCGTTATTTTTTTTTACGTGAGTGTCCGTTAATTTCGGAGAAATGCAATATTTTTTTTTACTACAGCATCGGAGGAGCCTGCTACATATTTTTTAGCCCTTCAGGTCTGGTAATGCATATATTTTTATAATGTTTTACACTAGAGTATTTTTTTAGTGCACCGTGCCATAAGCATATGGGGCCAATTTTTTTATTAAATTTTTTGTGTAGGTGTCTCAATGTTTGTATTTAGGCCCTCAACATGACAAGCATGTTTCAATACCACCTGTAATATTATTTATATATAGGTTTGATTTTATAATTTATTGGGTGATGTATATATTACTAGTTCTAGTAATATATTGTGGTGACTTAGTGCATTTTATTCCGGGGTGTCTCAATGTGTTGCAAACTAAGCCTTTTTTTTTTTCCTACAACCGGCTTAAATGAGGACCGCCCTGGAATTACTGTTAGGTATTGCTTCAGGGCGGCCCACGCCGTCTATAAATCACACCACCACGTTGTGAATCAGCCTGAAGTTAAACAAGATCCCGTTAGCCTGATTCGTTGCTCAGATTGCACCGCGTGGAAGTGGGGGCAAGACTTCTTCTCATAATAAATCACCGATTCGGCGAACGCCTGCACCAGTGACCACCACCCCTGGCTTCTCAGCATTAGGTTCACTATGGACCTCACGCCGAACGCGGACCCCGAGGGGGATTCCACTCCTCCCGCTCGCTGGCCCACGCTTCGCACCGGAAGAGCGTATGCAGAGCATTGTCCGCTTCTCCCGGGCGATCCCGACAGTAGCGTGAAGGTATTCGTTGAAGCAGCCGTGACCGGACATCACCTAGGTCAGACGGTACGTCATTTCACCGTGAGTTCGGCCAATCCACCTGTCGAGCCGGCTGGATCCGATGAGGGACCTCGTCCACACTCTCGCGGAATCTTCTTCGGCCAGTAGTCGACGTCAGTTGGACACGGTAACGCTCCTGAGCTGCAGCCGGTCATCCGCGCGAAGCGGTTGACCTGTGCTCTTCTGAGCTCGTGTCCGTTGGCGCGTTCGACGGCCAACAGATCCGCGGGTGGCAGAGAAGCCAGGACCCTGGCCGCAACTCGGGAGACGGTGCGTTATACGCACATCGACAGGAAAGCGGCCCTCCTCTGGACCCGTTTAAGCGCTTCCACGTTCTTGGGCGAGTACTCTAGTATCCAACCGCCCAGACTGGGGACTCGTAAAGGAGGATCGAGTGAACGACGCTAACTAGTAGTTGGCGACGGAGTTCTCTCGGTCCCCCGATGTTCGGCATGAGTCCCGCCAGGCGGTCCATGACCCTCTGAGCTCGCTGGGCTGCACGTTCGATGAGGGTGGCCAACAACCGCTCGAGGATTTTCCCTACGTCGTCCAGCATGCACAGCGGCCGGTACGACGAGGGGACTCCTTCGGGCTTGTCGCCTTTTCGCAAGAGAACTTATCTCGCAGCCCTCTTCCATCTGGGCGGGTTTCACCCTCGCGGAGAACTCGTTAAAAACGGTGTCCATCAACTGCGGTACGAGGTCGTGGACGAGACCCCACACCCGGTTCGGTATGCTGTCCTGACCGGGTGCGGTGTTCCTACCCCGAACTCTCATTACCACAGCGGATATCTCCTTTCGGGTGAAATCCTCGACGGTCGCGTCATCGACTCTCCTGTCAAGCTCTTCCGACACCTTGCTCGCAGAGACCAGTCGATTGCAAACTAAGTCTAACTGCTCAAAACCAGTCGCTTACTTGGGACGTATGTATATCCGCCGTGTTTAGCGATAGGGCAGTGATTAATAGATGGTGGGTACCCGAAGTCGTTCATCGTATTTTCTAATTGTAAAAGTGTAGGTATAACTATTTTTTTTCATTAATATCTGTTTGTTAAGGGTTGTAGTGAAATAACTTAGGCAACGCTAGTTAGTTACAAAATCGGCGGGGTGCCGTTTATTCGACCAAGATGGTACAACAATTATAACAGTAATGTGCACAATAACTAAAAGAGTTAAACGCAGAAATATAACAACAGTACGTTGACGTTAAAAAAAAAAGAAACACAGAAAGTGACGGTGTGATGGTTATCGGCGTTTTTCCTTACGGTGTGTATGTCACGGAGATACTTAACGTATATTTACGGCGGGTCGTAGATGGACGTGCGGCACTTGTTGGACTTTGTACCGTGGCGTATCGCACGTGGTGTTAGTCAAACTACCATATGCACGTAGTAGGGCGACGGCTGATAAAGGTGTCACGGGTCGCGGGGCTTCGTGTATCGAAAACGCCGCGGAACCGTATCATGTTGTGTTTTTCTCTCTCTGTTCCCCTTTAATTCGTAGACGAGATTTTTTGACCGTTCGGTTTTTTGCCTCGTATTAACTTAATTTTTTTTAATTATTACTCAATAAAGTCCCCTTAATTTATTTTGCGCGTTTCATCTTCAATGGACTCGTTTATTTTTTCCTTTCAAAAATCAACTCCCCCTAGTTTATAAGGTACGTACAACGGCCTTGTATTAGGTCATTTAGCAATATATGTTAATTGTTAATTCATCAGTTTAAAGAAGCGGAGGTGCTGTCTGTATTTTATTATAATAAATTCTCACAATAAAGGTAACGTGACACCATCACATAGTTAAACATGCGTTGTTTTTGATCTACTATATTTTGAGGCTCAATTATAACCAGATCTTATATTTAAATTAAAATCACTTTGATTTCCCTCAAAACAGCTCTCATTAAGTAAAATTTTCATTTTTTTAAATAAAAATATTTTTATACATAATGTGTAGTATACATTATACAAAATATATTCAACTAAACAAGATATTTTTTTAAATGAGTGTTAAAACATTGCCTAACCCTTCAGTGCTTATTTTTATTCATCAACTTTCTTTTCATTAACTAACTATTAGTTTATTGTATAGAATTTAAATGTACAGAGCATCAAATTTATAAAAATGAAAAAAATCCATCAGAGAGAACTAGAAATTACAAATTTAGTTTATCATCGAGTTGGTCGATAGTAACCATTTTCCGAACCATCTGAGAGGATCATTTGGGTCTTCTTTGTATAATTCCACAAGGCCTTTTGAAATTGTTGGCATCATAATTTCCTGTAAAAATTCTATCGTATCATCAATATTCAAATTATTGTCATCTATTTCACCTGCGTAAAGATGCATGTAATGTGGGTTGAAATTGAAACATTATATAGCAAACAAAATAATAAGCAAATATTTTATTAGTATAGAATGTATCATAAATTATAAAATCATTAGATTAAACAATAATTTTCACATTATTAAGTTCAATTTTTAGGTTTTTATTATTTCTTTTTTTGACGGATAAATACATATCAAGTAACTGATAAGTTAAAAGCCAAGAATGATTATTTAGAGAACCAAATTTTAAATTATCAAAAGCCATACAGTTTTGCGGAATCAAGAATAAATCATTTCAAATGACCTTAAGTAGGACAGGGTACATAAAATCACCACATTAAGCAATAAGAAGAAAAGAAATAAAGAAATGAAGAATTTACATTTTCAAAGAAAAATTTAGTTTTAAGTTAGAAGCTAATCTCTGTAATAAATAGATTAATAACTTCGATTTTAGTATAATACAAAATTTACAACAGGAGTAAGCAATTTTTGAATTCTCAATCAATACGATAATGTCATATAAAGGGAAATGTAGGGTAAGCAAATTAAAAATGGTGAGAAAAAGAATAAAAAAACCCAGCACAGGGGGGTCGCGGCACAGTGGTGACGTGGCATAGTTGGATCAAGTATAATGATATCTGATAGTGATTAAAATCACTATCAAAAATAAACGCTTCGATGCAAATCTTTAGATAGTGTTTAATTTTAAAAAAATTGGTGTTTTATTCCAAAAGCTACTTGATCTGCTGGTTCCTTATTAA
>NW_026099573.1:156466-157058 GCF_025091365.1 Daktulosphaira vitifoliae
ACGAGTAACTTTTGTCGAGACTCACGTCATAAGCACGATAAATGAAACACGGGCGTGGATGAATAAAAGTACACGAATGTTTATGTTGTAGTTGGCGTTGAGCAGTTTATTATCGAGTTTCTTTTCAAAGTAAACCGAAAAATGACAATAAATAAAATGATAAACGAAAGTAACGAACAGAGCTATATGTGTGTCCAAAATACCGCACGTAACTGATGATGACAGGAAAGGTTGTCGTGAAGATGTCGAGTCAAAAGACTTGTAGTGGTGTCACGAAGTTGACTGACTACACGTATTATTGCGGCGGGGTATTCGATGCTAGGCATTTGTTGGACTTTACACCACGACGATAACGCTTGTGTGTAACGGTCCGGTTTATAGTGAAGCGGTGGCTGAGAAGGAGCTGACACGACCGCCGGGTGTCAAACGGGTGACAACGCCATGGCCATGTCACTTTGTATTTTGTACGATTTAATTTATTTTGTGTTACATTTTTATATTACATTTTGACCTTTTAGCTTCGTTGCGAAGCTGAGAAGGTATTGGTTTTACTATGATGTGTTTTTTTTTTTTTTTTTTTTTTTTTTTTTTT
>NW_026099573.1:157662-176716 GCF_025091365.1 Daktulosphaira vitifoliae
CTATTTTTGTGTGAAAATTTTCGATTTTGTATTTTACATTTTTAACTTTATTATGCTATAACTTTTTGAAAAATGTATGGATCAGTACAATTTTTTTATGAGAAGTAGTATTTATATAGATCTTTCATTCGACATACTGTTTTTTTAAATCGGACCATTTCCCTAAATACAGGGGGGATTCAAAACATAAAAATGCATATAGAAAGTAGAACTTTTTCAACGTAACTTTTGAAAGTGTTCCGGAAGGTCTGACACTTTTATATATATCTTAAATTAAAGCTAATGTAATATACTTTATAATGGTAAAAAAAAATTTCGGACTTTATTTTATCTTCATGGTGAAAACAGACATTAAACTTAATAAAAAAAATACGATTTTTGTAAAAAAATTCTTTTTTATATTTTTAACTTTATAATGCTATAACTTCTCGAAAGATGTATGGATCAATATAATTCTTTTTTTTGTAGATGCATGATGTCTTTACCTATCATTTGGTATATTTTTTTTATAAATCTGACTTTTTACCTGCCTACAGGGGGGGATTCAAAATGACAACTTTTTCACAAAAAATTGACTTTTTCAACTTAAATTTTGAAAGTGTTCCGGAAAGTCTGACACTTTTATATATATCTTAAATTAAAGCTAATGTAATATACTTTATCATGGAAAAAAAAAATTTCGGACTTTATTTTATCTTCAAGGTGAAAATGGCTACCAAATGCTATTATTGTGTGAAAATTCTCAATTTTATTTTTTACATTTTTAACATTATAATGCTATAACTTATTGAAAAGTGTATTGATCAATATAATTTTTTTATGGGAAATACTATTTTCTAATAATCTCTTTTTTATTCTACATACTTTGTCTTAATCAGGATATTAATAAGGAACTAGCAGTTTATGAAGCTTTTGGAATAATCCACCAATTTTTTAAAATTAAACACTATCTAAAGATTTGCATCGAAGCGTTTTTTTTTTATAGTGATTTTAATCACTGTCAGATATCATTATACTTGATCCATCTATACCACGTCACCACTGTGCCGCGACCCCCCTGTGCTGGGTTTTTTTTGTTTATTACGTTTCTTAAATAAAATAACTATTTAAAAACCTGCACTTAGCTTAAATATTTTATATTCTGTTAAAAATATGTGCGTGTGTGTGTGTGCAGCAAGAGTCAAGGTTGGACTGCTGGTCCTTTGTCAATCTTAATAATTAGTGTGCGTGCTTGCTAGTTTTAATTAGCATCAATAAGGTGATCCGTCTATCACTACAATACAAGGATTACTTGAAACAGTTAGACGGAATACACAAGGTTAGTGCATATATATATATATATGGTTAAATTTTGTGATTTAACAATCTCCCCAGAGAGAGAAAAGTTTGTGTGTGTGTGTATAATTTCTCAATTTTCTTATATGTTTATAGTATGAGTAATATTGAGGACATAGAGACATTAAAAAAAAAAATTAGGGATACTAATTATAATATTAAAAGATAATACTAATTCAGAATTAGACACATTTACTTTTGACATAATATTTTAGACAACAGAATATCACAATTGACTGACCTATTTAATGAACTGACCACACATCAAAAAACAATTTATACATTTTTAAAAGATCTAAGTTTTAATTTTATTTAATTACTGTTTTATAACTATACAAATGTTTTTTTATTAACATCTATATTTGTTTAATGATAATAAAAAACGCTATAAATCTCTAAGTAAGTCATTCTGTAGCTTGTTACAGTTATTAACAGAATTAACTTACAAGAAAAGCTTCATATCATTAGCAAAATACAAAAATTTTTAGTTATAATAATATTGAAACGATAAGTAATATTTTATTTTTGTATTAAGGCACCACTGTATTTATTTTGTTATTATTGTTGCTGTTAATAAAACCTGATGCTTCGGTCAGTCCATTACGAACCATTGATGTTATCTGTTTCTGTTAGCTTCCTCTTAACTTTAGTTCGATTTTACAAATAATTTATTGTGTGGCGACGCAACGTCACCCCTTTAAATTATTTATTCGTTTCATTTGGCGCAGTCGGTCACCTACAAGGAAGCAATCTGGAAGCACAAAAATCTAAATCATTTAAACGGGCTCAGCGTAGGAAACGGATTTCGGATGACTACAAGGTGCGTAGTATTCTAAATTCAACACCTAACCCATCGCATGCTAAATCTTTGCAAAAAACAGCAAGTCGACTTTTTAAAAAAGCACGAGAAGAGTTTAGAAAAGGTTTAGACAGACCAATAAAATCTCAAGATCCAAGTACACCAGCAACGACGGAGCGGATTTGTTTTGAAGCGAAATCTCATTTCGATAAGGCAACTAATATTTTGCAAAAAGCTCAGGCGATACAGCTAGCGGCGAGTAACACTGCTACAAAAAAGTATCAATTTGTTCCAGAGCACGCCGTATCTAGAATAGAAAAATATAAAAAGTTGGTGGTACCAAATATAAATAAGATAGGTCAAGATGTCGAAAGAAGACACGAGGAGTTGCGACCAACACCCAAAACTGGCTAAGTTTAAAGGTGAGGGAGACCAAATAAAAATTAACGTTTGGTTGAAAATATTCGAAACAATTTATCCTAAGGAAACTACTTCTAAGTTGGTGTATTATCTAGAAGGTAAAGCATTGGAGTATTATGGTGAACATATACTTGGGTCCAATATATCTTCCTGGGAGACTGTAAAATCTAAGCTAACCACCCGTTTCGGACCGAAAATTTATTCAACTTTGTTAGTAGGAATGCAGAGGCGTTTAAAATTAGATGAAAACGTCCAAAGCTATTTCGATGGAAAAATAGATTTGTTAATGAGCACCAGTTTATCGCAGGCGGAGATAATAGTGTCATTAACGGACGGCCTGCCGATAAAGTGGAGACATGATTTCAATGGCCGGGAAATTAGAAATTATGAGCAGTGGCTTCAAATAGCTCTTACCGCCGAGGCTTTAGATAAGAAAGACAATACTAAAATGCACAAAAGTTATCAAACCCGTTCTGGTAGTACTCACACCGCTACACCTGCTACATCACACTCACGTACTGTAGACAAGAAATATTTTAATAACAAAAATAAATTACCGTCACCTTGCAAACATTGTAAAGAAAAATATAACAAAGATTACTTCCACTGGCATAAGGATTGTCCCACTAAAGATCAAAATTTGCAAATCGAACAAACCGATTTTGGAAATGATGGGGATGACCAAATTACTTTAAACTAACGGAGCGGCCAATATTCAAGCTAATAAATATCAATACTCTAATTAACGGTTTACCTATAATGGGATTCATTGACACAGGTTCAACGATAAGCATCATATCTCTTAAACAAGCACAATCGTTATGCCTAGTCATTGATCAGTGTAATCCAATCATAATCAAACAGGTAACCGGAATAACAAGGAGTATTGGCCGCACTCAAGTAAATTTAACAATCGGAAAAGAAATAAACAAATGCGTATTACACGTAGTAAAAGATTTTATTCAACCACTATTAATTGGTTTAGATATAGGTAGGATTTTTGAATTACAAGTGGACATTAAAACCGGTCGTATTTATAAAAGGCAACCGCAAACACGTAAAGTTTTTAACTGTACATACTTAAACGGCACAGAAAATGAAATCCTCGGTCAGTTATTGACAGAATATCAAGGAGTATTTTCACAAAACGAAACAGATATAGGTCGGATAAACATAGCAAAACACAAGATCATAACTACCGAACATCCCCCTATACAGCTCAGACCGTTTCGTTTACCACAAACTCACTATGATGAAATTCACAGACAAGTAAAAGAACTATTAGAAAAGAATCTAATTAGGCAAAGTGTAAGTCCTTGGGCATTTCCTGTTTCCTTAGTTGATAAAAAGGATGGCGGAAAAAGGATGGTTATTGATTTTCGCAAATTAAACCAAATAACTATCGATGATAAAATGCCGTTACCTATAATTACACACGTAATTGACAGGTTATCCAATGCTAGATATTATTCTGTGCTGGATATCGCTTGGGGATATTGGCATGTAGAATTAGACCCCTCTAGTGTTGAAAAGACTGGATTTGTAACAAATGAGGGCCACTACGAATGGCTAGTAATGCCATTCGGATTAAAAAATGCCGCCCCTACTTTCCAAAGAATTATTCAAAACACATTAGGAGACCTAATGTACAAAGGTTGTATTAATTACTTGGATGATTTCATTATATACTCTAAGACGTTTGAGGAGCATATGGCGCTCTTAACAAATGTTTTCAATCGCTTGAAAGCACAAAACATTAAGTTGAGACTTGCAAAATGTTCATTCGCTAAATCAGAAGTGGAATACTTAGGTCATGTTATTGGATATAATTTAGTGAAACCATCACCGGGTAAGACACTAGCAGTACAACACTTTCCTATACCTAAGTCTGTGAAAGAGGTGAGGCGATACCTGGGTCTTACAGGTTATTATCGTAGATTCGTTAAAAACTATTCAATTATTGCCAAACCACTTACGGACTTGACAAAAAAAGATACACCATTCATTTGGTCTGCTCAAGCTCAAGAAGCTTTTAAATCTCTAAGAGAAAAGATAACCACCACGCCAGTCCTAGGAATTTTTGATCCCAAATTGCCGTGCACATTGGTAACTGACGCCTCTAAAATAGGGATATCAGCAATTATCAGTCAAGGCAAAGGAATATTAGCCACTTCAAATAGGGGGAATGAGATAACAGTGGAACAGGCCCGAAAAATTGCTGTGGAAAAGACAGAAAAAGAAAAGTTCAAAAGAAAGGCCAAACATGATCAAAAGCACCCCCACTGCGACATGGAGATAGGTGATAAAGTTATTAAAAAAATACCATTCAATTGGCCTAGAAAAAACAAACTAACACCAGCCTACGAAGGACCATTTGTGATAGAAAAAAAGTTAACTCCAGTTACCTTCATCCTAAGAAATGAGAATAATCGCCAGATTCAAGCTCACTCTTCACAATTGAAACCCTTCAAAGAACGGTGCTCAATTTAAATCGAGGCGGATGAAACGATAAGTAATATTTTATTTTTGTATTAAGGCACCACTGTATTTATTTTGTTATTATTGTTGCTGTTAATAAAACCTGATGCTTCGGTCAGTCCATTACGAACCATTGATGTTATCTGTTTCTGTTAGCTTCCTCTTAACTTTAGTTCGATTTTACAAATAATTTATTGTGTGGCGACGCAACGTCACCCCTTTAAATTATTTATTCGTTTCAATATATTATAATATATAATATATATATAAATAATATATTTTTTACACTCTTTACAAATAAATAAAATAAAATGGGAAACAAGTAACCACCCTGAGGTATACCAGAAGAAGCTAAAAAAAGATTAGATTGTGTCTAGGACACACTTTTACCAATTGATATGTTTCTCGGAGATAAGAATCAAACCATGCTAAAAAAAGTTCACCAAATCTTGTAATTTTAAGTATTTTAATAAGAATTTCGTGATTCACTAATTTAAGCAAGGGCGGATAAATGCCTTCATCTGAAGATTTACTGAAGATTAGCAAAAGATGATAAGCAATAAATGATCTCAATTAAAAGAGTAATTTATCGCATAATTCATCATGACAAATCCAACATATTCCTATCATAGACGTTTAAAACTGATCGAACTTGATGAATCATAGCCTGAAATACCTCGCTGTTTGGTATCAAAATCTATTTTATCTAAAGAGATTTATGAAATATACTTACTTGAATTATATTGACGAATAAAGAATTCAAAGAAAGGAGATCAACTATTTCCTGTTAATTAAAAGAGGTTATACTATTAAAAGACAATACTTTAGGAATACTATTAGATGTCCTACTATTATCATAAACTTCCAAAAGTGTCTAGGATCATTTTTAAGCGACAATTCAGCATTTTCAATGTACTTACAATAACATTTTTTTGTCTTAAATTTAAATTTGAACCAAAAAAAAATTCTTTGTAATTAATAGCAATAATAATTATTTTATAAAACGCGTGTATACGCTTTTAAAACGAAATAAGTTTTAGTTCTTTGGAAAACCACGTTGTGTAAGTAGATTCAATAAAGCGAATTTTGAGTACAAAATCAAGAACATACTTATGTAACGCATTATAAAAAATGGTCAAAACCCAACCATGGTCAAGTCAGCGTCTAAACACTCTAAAGTATAATTCAAATAAAATGTAACTATAAAAGAACAAATACTAGAAACAATTGACTTTTTAAAAAAGATATTGTTTTGATAATTTTATTATTACCAAATAATAAAATTGTTGAGATATCCAAGTCTAGATGATTAATATGAAGTGCCATAATGATAAATAAACTAAAATTAAATTTTGCTTCTCCATTTTTGGTTTCCTTGAAACAGCAAAAAGAAAAAGGTTGACAATGATGTGAACAAAAGTGTGAAGATGATGATGACTTATTTTGAACATAATAGTAGTTTCCCATGGCAGTTTCATAATGCATTGGAGGAGAGGGTATTGAACAGTGTTGCCATAGCGTTGATAGACCGTTGACAAATGTGGTATTTTAGGCTAATTGAAACAGGTGGTAGGAAACATTTATTAATCTACTAAATAAAATTGTGTGTATATGTGTAACACTGAACCTATAGACGCATGACATGTACTTTTTGAATTAATTAATTTTTTATGTTACAAGCTCTTCTGTGTACAGCTCACGAGAATCGCAATCTATAGGATTATGTCGGGTAGAAACGTGATGCCAAATAGATGATGATGTAAGATCTTGAATCTGGCTGATACTGTTTGTGACAAAAGTCGCCCAATGATGAGGGAAAGATTTCAACCACGCCAAGACAGGAGTAGAATCAGTTCACGTATATAAAGCATTCATTTCAAGACGATCTGAATAACTATTTTCAATGAATCGGAGTAATTTGGCTGCAAGAAGAATACCACATAATTTTATAGCCGAATAATTATATAATTTTTAAGAGGAGCTACGTTCAATATATTGGTTATTAGATAACATAAAATCTCAGTATAAGTTTGGACTCTCATGTACTGTTACTGCATAGCCTTTCTCCGAGCTGTCAGAAAAAACATGTAGCTGGTAATACATAGCATTATAAGATAAATAAACAATAAGGTATGGCATTGTTCTCAAGTAATTTGACTTAAAAATTATTATTACAAACTAAATCGACAAATGCAGGAAGCTCGTGTAATAGCAAAGAACTTTTTGAAATAAAAATAAAAATCGAAGAAATACTATGATCAAAAATTTTTGTCATCATAAAAAAATTGCACAAGAATGTGTACCACCAAAGAGAGCAATAAAATTTGATTCAATGATATATGTAAGAGTGCATTAATCAAAAGAAACGAACTGAAGACAAAACCAAAGAAAACCCATCCGATAAGTGCTTAAGAAACATGAAGAACAGAATTAATATTACTAGAAGAATAGAGAAAAGTCTAGACGAATAGATGAAAAAAAATACAAATTAATAGGTATAATTATTATCCGTCATGCAATCGCTTTATTCGCTCTTTTAACTGTAGTCCAATTACACACGCAGGGCAAGAGGGCATTGGCTAGGGGCGCAAATTTCAATACTACATAATATGTAATAATTTGTTTACGTAATATTTTAAAAATATATACTTATTTTAACAGCTTATTACAGAAGATAAATACTGAATAGTATATAAAAATTATTTATGTTAACATCGTTTGTTTCCTAAACGAAATATTATTGAAATTTGATAAGCGAGTAATATTCTCATAAAATAGGTAGGTATATTCTATATATATATTTCTAGCATAAATGTAGGTACCTATACGAAATGTAACGGTACGTTGGCCTGTTATGCGGAAAAAATCAATCCGCTTAGTTTATTATTGTTTTTATCGTTTCAATTATGTATAGTTAGTCTTTTTTCGTTTTACTTATCAGTTTATTTGTCGTGTCATTTATTGGTGATCGTGTAATATGTTAATCATTAACGTTTATTTTATTATAACAAGTTGTTATTAACAACATAAAATGACAACGCCGTTTTATTACAGCTGTAACTGTAGTGTTCTGTGTGATTTCCTTTTGAGAAATATTAAATAATTAGAGGTACGTAAGTTAATATTTACTGGTAAGCATAAAAAAATTACATTGTAATTAATATTATAAGTGCAGTACCTATTAGTCTATATTAGGTCTTTTATTTCATAAGTATTTTAATTTATAGACAATAAATAGAGATGCAGTAAATTTTATTTCATTTTATACCTTATACAGTTATCACTTATATGATAGCGGATATATATTTTATGCTGTTTAAATGTAGAGGGTCTACATTGTAGGGTGTTTGTGAGTTGTGGCCCAATCCTTATATCAAGTACTAGTTGCGGCTTGGATTTATGAAAGAGATGTATGAGACGGTTTAGAATGTCAAGGGAGACATAAATGATGTGTGGAATAGATTTGCTAGATGTATTGAGAATATTGCAAAGAAGATTGTTGGTCAAAGTAGGAGTAAAATGCAAGGAGACCTGGTGATGGGATGAGGACGTTCAAAAAATCATAGAAAGTAAGAAAAAGCAATTCAAAATATGACAGAAGAGCAAAAGGTGAGAAGATTGGATGAAGTATAAACGCTTTTGCAATGAATCCAAGTGTGCAGTAAGTAAAGCGAAGTTAAAGAGGTATGATAGGCTCGGAACAAAGGAAGACGAGTAATAAATCTATAGACTTGCAAAAGTAAGACAGAAAAGGTCTAAAGATTATCATTATATAAGGTTTATAAAAAGTGTTGATAATAAGGTACTCATGAGTGATGATGATGTGAAAATAAAGGTGAAAAGAGTATTTTGAAAAATTAATGAATGAGGATTACCCAAAAAAAAACATTAAAGGATATCTCGTGGAATGAGGGACTGGTAGATTTAATTAGTGAGAAAGAGGTATGGATGGCTATGGCATCAATGAAAAATAATAAAGTAGTAGGACCAGATGAAGTACCAGTAGAAGTATGGAAAATATAAGGTGGTTGAAGGAACTTTTAAATGAAATCTTATTAGTAGGGAAAATACCAAATGAATGGAGGAATAGTATTGTAGTGACGATATTTAAAGGTAAAGGTGAAATACAGGAGTGTGGAAATTATAGAGACATAAAGCGTATGAGTCATAGTATGAACATTTGGGAAAAACTAATAGATAAGAGAATAAAAAATGAGACATCGGTATCTAAAAACCAGTTTGGATTTATGCCTGGTAGGTCAACAATGGAGCCAGTATTTTGTGTGAGGCATCTAATAAAAAAGTTTAGAGAAAAGAAGAAAAAGCGGTTTATGGTATTTATAGATTTAGAGACAACGTATGATAGAGTACCGAGAGAAGTTTTAAAGTGGTCATTAATGAGAAAAAGAGTCCCGAAAAAGTACATTAATATTATAGAAGATATGTATGCACTTGTATCAGGGTAAAAAGCGTAGGAGGAGTATCAGAAGGTTTTCGCGTAAGAGTAGGAGTGCACCAAGGTCCTGCTTTAAGACCTTACTTATTCTCTATAGTGATGTATGAAATTACTAGAGAAATACAAGGAGAGATGCCGTTGTGCATGTTGTTTGCTGACGATATAGTGTTAATAGGAGAAAATAGGGAGGAAATTAATCAAAGGTCAGAGATGTGGAGATCAGTGCTTGAAGAAAAGGGTTTAAGAATAAGTAGAAGTAAAACAGAGTAGATAGAGTATGAATTTGACAAAGAAGAACGCGAGGTAGTTGAAATGAGGAGGTCAGTGACAATAGGCGATGACGTAATTGGAGAGGTGGAGAGTTTTAATTATTTAGGGTAAGTTGTGCAAAAGAGTGGTGGTATTTACAAGGATGTAAGACACAGAATTAAGTGCGGGTGGTTGAAGTGGACAGAAGCGTCTGGCGTCTTATGCGATAAAAGAATTCCAATGAGGCTGAAATGTAAATTCTACAAGACTATAGTTAGACCAGCTATGATGTATGGTTCAGAGTGTTGGGCAGTTGATAAGAAAGTTGAGCAGAGATGAGAATGCTTAGATGGATGAGTGGAGTGACTACTAAAGATTAGATATGAACATTTGTAGAAATGAATGTTGATGGAAGAAGAGGTAGAGGAAGATCAAAAAAGAGATGGAGGGATGATATTGAATGCGATTTGAGGACAGCTGATGTGAGCGTACATGATGTGGGAGATCGTGTCAAGTGGTAGTTTAGGATAATGGTGGCCGACCCCAAGTAGTTGGGATTAAGGCGAGGAAGAAGAAGAAGTAGATATCAGTCTATACAATACTATATTTTAAAACCTCATAAAATGTTTATTCAATAATATTAATTTAAAAGGTACAATTTTATTTTCATAAAAATAAATTATATACAATTAGCAAAAACGTTAAACATGACATTTTGAATCTACATTTTGCACGGTTTATTATGAATATATTAAATATCAAGATTCATAATTTAATAAAAACATTTTTCCTATCATATGTGTATTTACTTTTTTTTTTTTTGTGAATTTTTTATTATCTTATAAATTAAAAATAATAGAAAATATTTTTTTGCTGTTTTGAAATCTGTGTAAAAAATTAGTTTAGATATGTAAAAATTGCTTTATCTAGTGGAGAAAATATCAATAGGTGGACTTCGACAAGATGGCATAACACTGTAAAAAAGGATCTTAAGAAAATCTGGCTGATTTGGATTCTAGAGCGGCATTAAATAAAAAGGGGTAGAGAGCATACCAAAAGCAATGATCCTAACATAAAGATCACTTGTGTATCTCATAATTTAATAAGTAAAGGAAGTTATTTAACTATTTTACTATTTGGAAAGAAGAACAATATCTCATTTTGTGCTGCGTGCCTATTACTACTTCCATGAAATCCATTTTTAACAGGAAAATTTCCAGATTCAATACCATACTTTGCCCTTAGCGTGAATGGAAAATTTTTTTTTGCATATTTGACATTAGTTGGTCCAATTAATCTCTTCCATTCATCTATACAATTTTTCTTCATCAAAACATAAACTACTATTGGGCCACTAGATATGTATTCTACTAAATTTGTGAAATATAATTCAGATGTATGTTCTCGATAGAAATCTGAGGTTTCTTCTTTTCTTAAATGAAGTATATCTTTCTAAAATTATTATAGAATATATTCTTTACAGAAATCTTTTCATAAATTTTGAATAATTTAAATACTTTTTTTATTACAAATCCCTTTTGAGACATGATATTTTCAATTTTGTACATATATTTAGTGATTGAAGGTTTTATTATTGCTAATGTGTATTCTATAACAACACATTGTTCATTTAATTCAGATTCATCAAATAGTGACACATTAGAATATAAAGTAGAATAAGATTCAATATCAGATAAATTTTGAAATTGTTTATTTTGAATGTAATTAATAGACCATTTACGTTCAGGTATTACATTGCTAGATAAGCTGCTACAATTCAATGAGGTCATTTAGTGTTAATAAAAATATTATATAAATGATAAATTTTAGTATATTTGATCAAATTTTAATTAACTTGATATGTTTGATAAATGTATGTTACTAAGCAAAATATATTATTATAATTAAATGTCGATACATTTTTAACATGCTTATATAAGTTTCACATGTATGTTTGTAAATCTCCATGCGCCACGTGTTATTATTTCCGCGTATCCCATCGTCTATGTCTTAGAGACTAGACTGTCGAAACGCATTTACCCAACTCCGCTCACAAAAACACTATTCCTGTATAATTTTACTTTTGCTTTTCGTACCCGTACATGCGTGCGTGTCATCAATATTATATATATAAAAACAAATTTTTATTGTTTACTAGCTGACCCGGCAGACTTCGTATTCCATCAATCGATCAATAAAATAGCTAAACTATTGTATAAAAAAAACTTAAAACAAACATAAGTAATCCGTAATTATTTAAAAAAATATGCTCGGTATGAATGAGGTTTTATTACAATTTTCATATAATTACACTTGGTTTTGCTAAAAAATAGTCACGTCACAATAATGAGATACTTACAAAACAAGGTTTTCCTAAAATACTGGCTATTTATAAAGTTTCAATTTGATATTAATATATAATAAAAATTGATCACTTGTGGCTAGTTAATTAAGTAAAATTAAAACTATATTAAAAATATTATTAATTTAAAAAAACTAAAAAATATTAAAAATAAGTATGTGTAGTGTCAGTATGTGTTTAGCGTTGATAATGGTAACATCGTTTCCGAAATACGTATCCGCGACTTTTCATTAATTTTTTTGTGGCTTTTGAGTTTAATATTTTTAATATTTTTTAGTTTTTTTAAATTAATAATATTTTTAATATAGTTTTAATTTTACTTGATATTAATAGGCACACACAGTTATGATACAGTCTGTTAATCAATTTAAAGCTTTCTGATAAACTATATTTTTTGTTTTGTTTTGTGGTTGTAAATAAACAAAGATCACGGTTTTCTAACACGCGAAAGAGGGAAACTCAAAGTTGATTCCGCAAACTTCCAACGACTGGCCTTGCGATTTATTTATGGTCATCGCAAAGGCCAAATGTACGGGAAATTGTAGACGTTTAAAATCGAATTGTAAATCCGATGTGAGTTAAAGAAAGTTCTCGGGCACGTACTCGGAGAGAACAAAATACGACTGTGGAGAGTGCCGTACTGAGTAAGCGTGTGCTTAGTGCGCGTAGCTCTATTCGATATCGATTACAATACAGTAGAACCTCATTAGTCCGGACTTCGCTTAATCTGGACAGCTGTCTAATATTACGAAAAATACACAGTTTATGCCGTAGACTAAAATAAACATAAAGGTAAGTTTCTCAAATTTCCCATAAGTACATATATTCTTATCTACCGTCATTAAAGTTATCATAAACTATGTATTAGTAATTTATATTTTGGTCATTATTATGTATATACATAATTCTATCCACATTAAATATGTAATGTTTTTGCTGGATCTAATATCATGTTGCAATATATATATATATATATATTATATCATATATAGTATTAAGTATAATATAATATTCTTAAATCTATAATACGGACATGTTTTTTGGTTATTTTGTTTAATCCGGACTTTCATTAAATCGGACAACCTAGAGCCCTTATTAGTCCGGATTAATGAGGTTCTACTGTATATATATATCAGATATAGATAACGATGTTATTTTTTTTCACCTATAACAATATATAGGTACGATAATTCATAATCTAATCTGTAATAGATAAACATAATGGGTCATATTCGTGTATCGTACATGGCACCTATATCTCTCACATCCCAGTGATTCAGATATATTTTTATTTAATTCCGAACATTTTCATATTCACTCACCTTTTAAACCTTCTCTGGACTTCCACAAATAATTTAAGACCAAAATTAGCTAAATCGGTCCAGCCGCTCTCGAGTTTTTATTATTATGTATACCAGGGGCGTTTTTAAGGAGGATATAGGCAATTTCTCCCCTTAAACCAGCGCTATCAATATTTTTTTAGGTGACTTCTAATAATATGGCTCTAATGATATATTTTTTTTTTGATCATAACTTAGATTTTTAGCGAAAAATTCTATAACATGTTTATTAAAGTAAAAAAAATTAAATACCCTCTTAAAATAATTTCCGAATACGCCCAAGGGAAATACTTCATTAACAAACGTCAACCTTATACCCAATACATTTTACTATTTTTTCTTTTTGAATTTTTCTGATTTTAATAATTAAATATTTAATATATTTTAGATACACTGATTTTGGTGTAGTATTTTTCCTGAAAAACATATTTCGTGCACGGCATAGCCGGGTATTCGTACCGGATCAGTGGACTACGTACGACGTTGGGCCAAAGAGGCTTACGCGACGAAGGCGCGCGAGGTTCGTAGAGCTCCATCTAGGCGAAACATAGTAATATAATACAATTGAAAATTTATTTAATTAAATAAAACAATTTATTTAAGAAATTAAGTATTGATTTTGAACGAGTATTCGTTAAAATAAAAAACAAGCTGAGTAGACCGTTCCTACATATCGCGTATTTGGAAAATATTTATATTCCTTTTGATTCGTATCACAAATAACAACAATCGTTGAGGATGGCGTATAACGAATGCCGAACACTCGTATAAGTACTCCGTTCCCACTGCAAGATAAATATTCGGCAAATAGACGAGTAGTGGCAACCCGGTTTTATAAACCAGTAGTACTTATCAATTTATAATTCAATAAACATATTGTATTTTTAAATTAGGTACGTTTTTTTCTTATCGCCCTTTAAATTTAAATAGCTATAACTCATTAAAAATCAAATAATAAAAACAATTAAGTAAAATTAAAACTATATTAAAAATATTATTAATTTAAAAAACTAAAAAATATTAAAAATATTAAACTCAAAGCCACAAAAAAAATTAATGAAAAGTCGCGGATACGTATTTCGGAAACAATGTTACCATTATCAACGCTAAACACATACTGACACCCCGACTAGAAAAAACTCCCTTATATACAAACTTCCTTATATACCCCTAGTGACGTCATCACTAAGTAATATTATCACATTTTGCCAGTTTACACAAGTTTAATAATGAATTTTTCAGTGGGCCAAGATCCCAATTAATTAAATTGTTTTTATTTTTAAACATTTCTATTGCTTCTCTGATATTAAGTTCTTTGTAATTATTTACGTTTTTAATTAGTTTTATGGTTTTAATAGAGTGATTATGTGTCAATAAATGTTCAGCCACTGGAGATTTCTCAATTTCTTGATTTTTAATATTTCTTAAGTGCTCTTTAAACCTGACCCCTATATTTCTTTTTGTTNTAAAAAAATTTCCAATGGAAGATCTACTAGTAGGCATTGAAATGGGGGTTAAAAGTGTTGATTTTAATAATCAAGACTTAGTAAGAAGGGAGTGTTTAAATTTTCTACAAAAAAATTCTGTTATAAATAAAGGGGGTTTAGGAAAAAATGAAAAACATTCACGACTCATAAAAGACTTAAAAAATAAAAACTGTTTTTATTTAAAGGCAGATAAGGGGAATTCTGTTGTAATATTAAAAAAAGAAGATTATTATGAAAGAGTATCAAGAATGATTCAAGAGGGTCCTTATAAAGAAATTAAAAAGAATCCATTAAGTAAAATGATAAGGGAGGCTACAAACGTCATAAATAGTTCAAAATTAATAATCGAAGAAAAGTTCAGGTTTTTCATTAAAATTTCAAACCCTCAAATACCTAAACTATATGCTTTGCCAAAAATACATAAGCCAGGAAGTACTATGAGACCTATTGTGTCGAATATTAATGCTCCGACTTACAATTTGGCTAAACACCTAGTAAGGGTATTTTCATCTTTCAAAAAATTCGATAGTTTTTCAGTTAAAAATAATATTGATTTAGTTAAACAATTATCTAGTTATACCATTCAAAATAATGACAGGTTAATTTCTTTTGACGTAGTTGCCTTATTTCCGAATATTCCAATAAATATAACAATTGATTTTCTTAAAGACTGGCTAAAGGACCAAAACATTGAACAGGATAAAATAAATGAGCTTATTAATTTAACAAAGTTATGTATGAGTCAAAATGTTTTTCAGTTTCAAAATAAATTTTATGAGCAAACTGAGGGCACAGCAATGGGAAATCCGCTATCACCATTTTTAGCAGAACTTTTCATGAGTAGGTTTGAAACAAATTTAAAATACACTTATGGTGATTTTCCAAAAATTTGGGTTAGGTATGTAGATGATATTTTTGCAGTTATAAATAAAGATTTTAATATGGGGGTTTTCATACAACATTTAAATTCTTTTTACCCATCGATTAAATTTACATATGAACAAGAAATAGAGGGAAAATTGCCTTTTTTGGATTTATTAGTTAAAAGAACAGAGGGGGAACTAAATTTTGAAATTTATCGGAAAAACACACACACGTTCAGATACATTCCGAACACATCGAACCACACCTGGCAACACAAATTGTCAGCTTTTAATAGTATGGTTTACAGATTAATTAATATTCCGATGAATAAAATAGATTATGATAAAGAATTGGTGGTTATAAAAGAAATAGCTAAATTTAATGGGTATAACGAAAACATAATTTTGAAATTAGTCCGAAAACAAAAGTGGAAAAAAGAAAGGAGGGCAGCTAGTACACTCTCCAGCGAGGGGGAACAAAAAGTAATTAGATCACCAATTTTATTTTATCCGGGCATCTCAAATGGATTAACTAAAATATTTAAGAATTTTGGTATTACTTTGGTAACATCTAAGAGTAATAATTTAAGAGATTTATTAGGTAACCCTAAAGATAAGGTAGATGAAGGGGGGAAATCAGGCATTTATAAAATACAATGTGAAAGTTGTAATAAATGTTACGTAGGACAAACAAAAAGAAATATAGGGGTCAGGTTTAAAGAGCACTTAAGAAATATTAAAAATCAAGAAATTGAGAAATCTCCAGTGGCCGAACATTTATTGACACATAATCACTCTATTAAAACCATAAAACTAATTAAAAACGTAAATAATTACAAAGAACTTAATATCAGAGAAGCAATAGAAATGTTTAAAAATAAAAACAATTTAATTAATTGGGATCTTGGCCCACTGAAAAATTCATTATTAAACTTGTGTAAACTGGCAAAATGTGATAATATTACTTAGTGATAACGTCACTAGGTGATAAGGTCACTAGGGGTATATAAGGGAGTTTTTTCTAGTCGGGGTGTCAGTATGTGTTTAGCGTTGATAATGGTAACATTGTTTCCGAAATACGTATCCGCGACTTTTCATTAATTTTTTTGTGGCTTTTGAGTTTAATATTTTTAATATTTTTTAGTTTTTTTAAATTAATAATATTTTTAATATAGTTTTAATTTTACTTAATTAATTAGCCACAAGTGATCAATTTTTATTAAATAAAAACAAGTTTTTTTTCAATTAAATAAATCTGATGTTATAAAAAAACCATTGGGCTTGTCATTTGAAAATCGAAAGTTCATTTGCGTTTATATGATACTAGGGACGATAGTAGAAAATTATTTTTTCGTGTAAAGCAACTAACCAAAGATCCATTATAATAATATAATGATTGGCTTTAATATTTTCGAAGATATTTCATAAGGTGTAGTTAAGATATCACGCTATATATTAAATTTATTTAAAAACAAAAAATTTGTACATTGTATTAGTTCCAAGTATTAAAATATAAATTATTTACCTATAACAATATATAGGTACGATAATTCATAATCTAATTGGTGGTTTTTTATAACGATATTCGCAAATTTATAGCCTTTATTATCAACCGTAGTAAGACACGTTGTTGTGAGTTTATAAATACACTAACTGAGAAAACAGAAATTATATCTATTGATAGTCATAATTGACAATAAACAATCCGTGACTGTGACAGCGATGTCACAAAAAACTAAATAGTGAAAATAAATTTAGTTTAAAAAACATGCTTTTAAGCTGTAACGTGACAATATTACCTATTTATTTTCTATCTAATTGTATATATAGAAATATGTGTCCTAAATTATTTTAGTTGAGCCGAATGAGTGTTACGTCGGCGTTTATCATTCAAATTATCACGATAAGCTGTTGTAATGTAATTGTGCGTGTTCGAGATAGTCAGCTGTGTACTACTTCGTACCGGTTCATGAGCGGCATTTGTGTGTACATACGTGCGTGAAGTGAGCAATTTCTATCTAGTAATTTCTTATCTATTTAAAAATGCGGTAACAACTTAGTTACCAAATATTTGTTACTACCTTACACTACTAGGAGCGCTAAATATAAAGTGAAGTTATTAAACCAAATTTCTTATAACTACATGAAGAACTAAATCATGGATCATATAAAAATTTCAGTTTAAAATTAACGCCACTAGAGGGCATTTCAAAAAAAGACATAAAATACTATGCACAATATATAGTGGGTAACAAACAATACACAATTAAAATATAATAACAATATACATTAATATTATACTGCATTAATACATAAAAAGTAAAATATATATAATACACAAAAGTAATAAACCACAATAAAATAAAATATCTACATTTCAATATTTACGTCCTATTTAACCTATAAAAAGGTTGAACAAATCTGATAATTCATCTATAACAGAGAAACAAAATATAGATAGGACAATATTGCTAAATAAATTTAATAAGGAATCAGAATTTTCCTCTCTCTACGGACTTAGAAATTGATTTATAAGAAGCATCTTAAGCCAATAGGCCATCACCTAATTCAATACCAACTCCAGGTAGTTATAATACTCCAGGTCATAATAGTGTCAATATAAATAATTCTTTAGATAAAGAATTATATAAAAACAAACTTCCAAAAGATTCGAGTTACTATAAACAGGTTGATTACAAAAATTGAGTTAATCATTTGTTTAGACGTAGAATAAAACGATTGAACTACACTGTTGGAACTTATTACCATGTTATACCTGAAAATACCTTGAGCACTTTACGAAAATTGGATATTGATGAGTTTTCCTGTCTAAATGATAAAAGTTGGTTAAGTAATTTTTTAATAGATATTTGTTTGGCAATAAAAGCTTCACAAAGTAATTCAAATTTTAGAGTGTTGTATTGTAATCAAGTGATTGAAATTTTAGATGATTTAGAAGTGAATGAAACACCAACAGATGTGTACAACTTCGACAAAAATAGTGTAATCATTATGCCATGGTTATTATTGTGGAGTTTTTGTGATTTATTAAGTAATAACCATAATGAGTAGCATAAATTTTGATAATATGTTTAACTCTGATGCATACAGAGCTGAATTAAAAAAAATACTGTTAGAAAATTCAGGCGATATAACAAACATATGCTTTTATTATCAAAAACACGAGAAAAAAAAACGGTAGCACAGTGGGGTCGAGGCACAGTGTGGACGAGGCATAGATGGGACAAGTATAGATGATATCTGA
>NW_026099573.1:176816-177765 GCF_025091365.1 Daktulosphaira vitifoliae
GGATAACTTAGCTTCGATGGCAGATAAAATTATCGAAGTATCGGACAGCCGAAATTATGGTTTTTCCATTTCCAACATTAGGGACAAAGTCACAAACCGTCAATCACATGAACAAGCTGACGATGCAACGACAATAAGAAAATTGGAACACCAGATTGCAGCACTCGCACAAGCAGTAGAGCGACTTAGCAACAGCAACTCTCGTAGCTACAATAGGCGTCACTCAAAATCACCTATGCGCCGAGACAATTCACGACCACGATATGATACGTGTTATTATCATTACCGATTCAAAGATAAGGCCACTAAATGCAAACCACCGTGCAAATACCAGCACACGTCGGAAAACTATAAACGATCTACTGTCGAGACGACCGACGGTAGTGAGTTTCAATCTCGTCGTCTATTTATTGTTGATAAAATAACAAAAACTCAATACTTAATTGATACTGGTGCGGACATTTCGGTTTGGCCAGCAGATCCTAAGCAGAAACGTAATAAAATAAAAGATGGTAACCCTACTTTATTCGCAGCCAACGGGTCAATAATAAAAACATACGGTGACAAATTAATTGCTGTAAATTTAGGTTTAAGACGTGTTTTTAAATGGAAATTTATTGTCGCAGCAGTCAGTAAACCAATTATAGGTGCTGACTTTCTCCACTACTTCGGCTTATTAGTGGACTTAAGAAGTAAACACCTAATTGATGAAAATACCAATTTAGCCACCGCTGGAAAAGTTAAAAAGACAATATCCTCGGGCATCTTCGCTTTTAAAGACGATTCAGCGTACATTAAGTTACTCAAAAAATGTCCGCAAGTATTAAGAACAAACATGATCCCAATGGATTGTAAACCTAACGTTACACATCATATCATCACTAAAGGACCACCACTCTTCGCTAAACCAAGACGCCTTCCTCCGGATCGACTAGAGATCGCAAAAAAA
>NW_026099573.1:180699-187254 GCF_025091365.1 Daktulosphaira vitifoliae
CCGAGCGACCGGTTCTCACCGCCCGTCGGTCACCGCAAATAGCGCGACCTGTCGGACGTGAAGAGGAAGCGCCGCGATCGCCATCCGGTGGTAACACCGGAAATGAGAAGCGACCGCGACATACTCCCCCCCCAGTCCGACCGGTCGGCCCTACAGTGTGCCTAGGGCAGCTGGTCAGGCGGAACGTCCTCCAGCCCTTCAACATCCGACATATAGATGGGGGGCGCGTTCAGTATGGATTCGACGTCCGGCTCCAACTCCATCTGCTCCACCGTGTCGGGCTGTATAAACGTACATAAGGTCGGATCCGGTCGATCACCTCCCACAAATACGACCGGCAGACTATGGCGACGGTTTCCGTTCGTATCTAATACGTCCGAAACCCCGTGCCGCCCTCCGACCTCCCTCTCCGAGATCACTCTCTGGCGAGGTATTTGACGTGGTGGCACAGTAAGTGTCTGGCTTGGTGCCCCAGCGTGTAATATCACTGGTTCTTGACTCACTGTTCGAGCTGGGGACTGTGTCCGTTCCGGAGTCCGGTTGGAACGAGGACGGAAACGACCGTTCTCGTCGCGCATATTGTGACGGTTAGTCACCGGGCGACTTACCGATGCCGGTGGTCGTTCGAGCCGTTGTTGAGCCGGCTGCCGGGTACGCGGGGTGTGAGGTATCGTACGTCGCACACGCGTTCTCCTGCCCCGTGGTCCGTGGCCTTCCATGCCTCCTGAGCTGCGACCACTATCGGCGACTCCTCTCTCGTAGATGGCCCAGAGTAGAGGGTTGGCGCGGATCTCCCATAACTCCGCCCGCCTTGCCCTCTCGACCGTCCATTCCGTCGGAACGTCGTCGGCGGGTTCCCCCATTAAGGTGGATACCCCTCTCCTCATCTTCCGCATCACGCTTCGCATCATCGCGACGACCTCTGCCGTGGCGGCACGTGATGGGCGATTGGGTCGGTTTTGGCCTCCCGATCGCCTGGAGTGTAGTCTTGAGACCGTCGGCTGGTGATCTGCCATTCTGTAACCAATCAAAATCGTTAGAGTACTCCAATTGAGCTGCACGTTTAAGGGCCGAAACGTGAAGCTTCAACTGGCTTTTACCTTTGGTTACATAGACCCCCAGACCTGATCTTTTACCAATTTGCACTGGACCTAGCCATTTTGGTGCAAAACCCGCATGAAATTTCTTTTCAGCGCTAGACAGGGGATGTGCGCGGTAATAAACCCAATCCCCTTCCGTAAAACGATCTAGGTGATTTTTTAGCCGGGTAGGTGTGGTCCTGCNGATGATTTTTTTGCCGAGTAGGTGTGGTCCTGCGATGACTTTTACCGAAGTTCAATCCGAGTTCATCGGAGGGTTGCTCTCCCCCCCCGGAAAAATTTATTTTTCCACCGGATCGTCCGGTGTTTTCAGATTTTCCCGGTTCCTCTGTGGAAAATTGAACTTTTTCCGGTAATTCTTCGGTAAAAGTTTCTGTTCTACTGGACAATTCCTCCTTTCTTTGGGTATCTCCTAAATTTTCCGGTTTTTTACCCGTAGAACTGATGTCCAGTAGCCAATCACCGGGAGCTTTTGCTTCGCGTCCAAAAGCTAAGACTGATGGTGTGCATCCCGTCAGTCTGTTCCTGCGGTTTCTCANTTCGCGTCCGAAAGCTAAGACTGATGGTGTGCATCCCGTCAGTCTGTTCCTGCGGTTTCTCACTGAAAAAAGAATACTTGGAATGCAACTGTCCCACTGGCTATGTGGTTTTTCAATCAGCGCAGTCCGTAATCCTTTTTTCAAGTCCTGATTTCGGCGCTCAACTGGATTTGCCCTGGGGTGATAGATCGGTGTCGTCCAACCTTGTGTTCCCCACTTCTCCAGTGCTTTCTCCATTGCTTTGGAGACAAATTGCGTTCCGTTGTCAGACAAGAGCGCTCGAGCGTAACCGAAACGTGAGAAGAACTCTCTTTCTAACGTATCGGTGATTGACTTGGTAGTGGCCTGGCCAAGTGGATAGGCCTCCACCCATCTACTATAGCAGTCCGTTGCTACTAGTAGGCATGTTTTCCCGCGCGCAGTCCTGGGATATGGGCCCATAAGATCAATACTTATGACCTCCCATGGCTGGCGTGGCTTTCTCGGTGTCATCGGATCTTGCGGTTTCCGATTCAAAGGCTTGACACATGCGCAAATGTGACACCTCGCGACGTATTGTCTCACCGATTCCCTAATACCGGTCCAGTAGAAACGCTTACCGATGCTACGGTAGGTTTCTTTCCAACCTGGATGCCCGGCTAGTTCATGGTCATGATACCTCCATAGTAGGTGATCAGCCATGTCCGACGGAACGACGATGATGTTTTCGCCGGATCCCTCCGGTCCTTTCAGTAAAATACCGTTTTTCAGGTGGTATTTACCGAGAATGTACCGTGGAATTGTATTTTTACCCCGGAGTGTCCGAACATTTTCGGCCAAACTTTTGTCTTCGGTTTGCCACTGTATAATGTCCGAAACACTTATATTTTCCGGGTGGTTTCCGTCAAATATTGCCCCTATGTGATCTTCTCCGGAAAAATCATCCGTTGACGGTGGATCATGGAACTTTTCGTCCAAACTTCCCTCATTTACCGGTGCTTGATCCACGGGGTTTCTTGACAACGCATCCGCGGCTTGGTTTTCGACTCCAGGCACATGTTGGATATTGAAATCGAACGATCCCAGTTGTAACGCCCAACGTGTAAGTTTACTGTTGGTGTCTCTGGTGTGATGAAGCCATTTGAGCGCTAAGCTATCGGTAAGTAATGTAAACTTACCGGTCTCTAAGTATGGACGGAAACGATCAACGGCCCACACTATGGCTAAACACTCACGTTCGACGGCAGAGTACCTTGTCTGAGCGGGAGAAAGTTTTCGGCTGGCATATGAGATAACCCTTCTCTGCCCGGTTTCTTCCCGCTGGAACAGTACGGCACCTACTCCTACTTCACTTGCGTCCGTTTGTAGAAAGAAAGGTTTACCCTGAAGTGGAGAACAGAGTTTAGGTGCGGTAGCCAGCGCTTCCTTGAGCTTGTTAAATGCTTCTCGCTCCCGTACTGCCCATCGCCATTTAATTCCTTTTGCTAAAAGATCTGTTAACGGTGCGGTGATTTCAGTGTAGTTTGAAACAAACTGACTATACCAACCACATACCCCGAGAAACTTTTGCAAATCTTTTACCTTTTTTGGTTCAGGAAAATCGGCGATTGCGATTAACTTTTCTGGTTCCCGATCAATTCCGGTTGAATCAACAATGTGCCCGAGAAAATTGATCTGTGAAACCCCAAAATTACATTTTTTTTGTTGAACAGTTAACCCGTGTGTTTGTAACCGTTCTAGGACTCGTTGTAGGTGATTGAGATGTTCGTCCATACTCAATGAATACACCACAATGTCATCCAGGTATACAAACACGAATTTACCAACGTATCCACGCATAACCTCGTTCACCAACCGTTGAAAAGTAGCCGGGGCGTTTTTAAGGCCGAAAGGCATTACTTTAAATTGGTAGAGGCCCATCTGTGTGCGAAACGCGGTGAGTGGTCGTGACGCTGGTGTCAGACCTACTTGCCAATAACCGGACTTCAGGTCGATGGTGCTGAAGACGTTAGCGCCACCCATCCCTCTGACCATGTCATGTAAGTCGGGCATTGGATGTGCGTCGGACTCCGTCTGAAGATTGAGTCTTCGGTAGTCGACGCATAACCGCTGAGAGCCATCTTTCTTTTTAGCGAGAACTACGGGAGCTGCCCATGGCGAGGTACTTGGTTCTACAAACCCTTGCTCCTCCATTTCTCGCACCATATTAGAAATGATGTCCTGTTTCTCGCGATTATATGGGTATGCATTTAAGGCAGCCGGCGTATTTTTGTTTAACCGGATATCATGTTCAATGATACGAGTTCTTCCGACTTCCCCGGAGAAAACTTTAGGGTACTTTCGTATAATTGACCGCACTTCTTCAGGATACTCTCCTTCCGGTACAATTACTTCTTGAACAGACCCTTTCTTCGATTTATGTTTTCTCCAGCACACCGTTGTACGTTTTTCAGTACCCATGTGAATGGTACACGCCTGGTAATCCCATGATACTTCCTGTTTCACCAAAAAGTCATGTCCTAGGAAGATGTCCCCAATCAAGTGGTCGAGTACTGCGGCTCTGAACGTCACCTGAAGTTCAGACACCCTTGCTGTGAATTCAGCGTACTCGTGAACCTGCACGGTCCGGTTGTCAGCCATAGTGACCACATGTGGTTCTTCTTCTACCAATTTCCCATATTTGCGTGCTACCCACGGTAAAACGTAAGATCTCGTGGCTTGAGAGTCTAACGGCGCAACAACTATTCCCGTAGGGAACTCCAGTTCAATTGCCGGTAATGGCACATTGTAACTTTTTGGTGTCCCGGTTGATGTCGCTTTTTTACCGTTCTTGGTTGGGTTTGAATGACGCATGGTTTCTACCGTGATCTTCTCCGGTTCCGAAAACATATTTGAATCCTGGTCGGATTCTGTTCGGATCCCGTTGTCGATAGAAACATTTTCTCCGGAGAAAAGTTCAGCTGCCCGGAGACGTATATTGTATAACGAATCCGTGTCAGATTTTCTCCGTCGATTTTGAATTCCGCGGGAAGGAGTGAACTCCTCAGAGAGTTTTACCGGGAAAGACTTCGGGACCGACAACAAAGTACTTGTTAGAAGGTCTTGTTCCGGGTCTTCCGGGATTTTGTTCGGTAAATGGTCCTCGGAATGTGCTGTTAATGTTCCTTGGTCAGGACGCATTGAGCTACATTCCAGTATTTCCGAAACTTCTCCCTTTTCGGTTTTCTCCCGAAAATTATCCTTTCCTTCGGATCCAATTGCGGCAAACTGCATTTTGGTTTGTCCCTCCGATCCCTTTATGTGTTCTTGAGCAGAACTTCGGGCTTGGGACTTTTTTTTCGGCGGTTTTCGGGTTTTAACACTTTCTGTCCGGGCGATTTTCCGTGGATCGACCGGAACTCTTCCCGTTTCCCGACTCTTTCCGGTTTTTGTCCGGGTAGTTCGCCCACCAGTGATCCTACCGACTGCGCCACTTGATGTATTCGAGGTAGTAATTATAATAATAATGACAACAACAATAATAATAAGTAAACCAATAGCGTTTTTTATTAGTCACTACAACAATAATCTTAATTATCCAATAATTAAATAAAATTATCTTTAGTTCCTCATGAAAGGTCAACGTGA
This sequence comes from Daktulosphaira vitifoliae, assembly GCF_025091365.1. NCBI lineage: Eukaryota > Metazoa > Arthropoda > Insecta > Hemiptera > Phylloxeridae > Daktulosphaira > Daktulosphaira vitifoliae. The sequence goes on from NW_026099573.1 coordinate 185,945, forward strand.
CAGATCGAAGAAGAAAAAAACGAAATCAATAATATCCAGCACCGAGCGACCGGTTCTCACCGCCCGTCGGTCACCGCAAATAGCGCGACCTGTCGGACGTGAAGAGGAAGCGCCGCGATCGCCATCCGGTGGTAACACCGGAAATGAGAAGCGACCGCGACACGTTATACACACACGTTATAGTCGTGGTGTAAAGTCCAATAAATGCCTAGCGTTGAATATCCGCTGCATTAATGCGTTAGTCAGTCATCTTCGTGATACCAAAAGCGATCCGTCGTCCGTCTATTTTGAACACCGGCCTATCTTTCGATTTCTCACCTCAAGTCGTCAACTTCTTTTAGTGAAAAGTTATTATAAATTGTTTCTCTGATACCTTTATTTTCTTGGTTTCTTGTTTTTTATTTTTATTGGATAAACTTGATAGATATGCGGAAATATTTAAAAAAACCTTCGGGGTAATGCCGTAATGTTAAAAACATTTTAGAAATTGTTTCTCTTTTGACCATTTTAAATTAATAGGATGTACCCACCAACGATGCTTATATTTTTCACTTTTTTCCGAGCTTGGTGGTTTTTATTTAAAGTGTACACCAAATAAACCGCTTCTTGCAAAATCAAGTCAAATTTTTTTAAATCATTCACTTAAAAAATAACAAATATGATGACTGACTAGTCAAATGAAAAAAGTTAGAAACGTCTCTGCAATGTTTTACTATATTTTTCCCACGCGTCGCAAACGCATCATTATAATAGCTTAATGTGTAAGCAAAGCAGCGTAACGTCTTAAACGCGCGTTTTAAAAACGCTCATTCAAAAACGGGTAGTGAGAAACCACTTTATGTACCATATACGGAAGGATTATTAACTTGATCAAGTATATTGTATGTATAGCGTTCACCATGACAGCAATAGTTCTGTTTTTTGATTACAAGACGGGATATAACGTACGCGAGCCCATTGGGAGAGCGAAACATTAAATTTATCTACACCATAAGAAATAATAATAGATATAAAGGTTCACATTTTGTCACGTTACAGATTATATAAGTTTTTAACATTATTAAAATAATGACAACATATTTTGAAAATATAAGCTATGTTGTAATAAAAAATAATTTTTGCTAATAAAAATAAAAAAAAAATATTGTAAAAAACATAGATCTTTTTCAACTGAACTTTTGAAAATGTTCCGGAAATACTGCGTTCTTTAAACATATATCAAATCAAAGGTTATGTTATATACTATCAAATGAAAAAAAAAAATTTGTCCCGACATCTTATCTTCTATGTGCAAATGGCTGTCGAAAATT
>NW_026099573.1:187495-189214 GCF_025091365.1 Daktulosphaira vitifoliae
CAAAAATTTTTCATTAACTTTAAAGAACCAAAAAAATAGGTTAAAAATGAAAATTTGGACTGATTATTTTTAACATATTAAAAATCAAATCAGTAATAATTTGAAAACAATTTTTTTTTCTTTTAATTATTATTTTATATGTAATTAGTAATAATATAAAAAATTAGAACTGATAGATAAAGTCTAATTGCAGATTTGAAAACAACGCGAAAATTTAATTTAGAAAAGTATATTTTTGCTTCTGATGAAAGTTTCTTGAAGTCCAGTGCATTCATTTATAGTAACAAACAGTTTTTATTGATAATTATTGTATCAAGCCCTTTAAATTTTTATACACGTAAAAGTAAAGCAAAATATAACTTCTTTATTATTTTTATAATTTTTCCGTTTACATACAATATTAAAAAAACCCAGCACAGGGGGGTCGTGGCACAGTGGTGACGTGGATAGTTGGATCAAGTATAATAATATCTGACAGTGATTAAAATCACTATCAAAAATAAACGCTTCGATGCAAATCTTTAGATAGTATTTAATTTAAAAAAATTGGTGTATTATTCCAAAAGCTACATGATTTGCTAGTTCCTTATTAATATCCTGATTAAGATATAGTATGTCAAATGAAAAAGAGATTATTAAAAAATATTATTTCTCATAAAAAAATAATGTTGATCCATACACTTTTCAATATGTCATAGCATTATAAAGTTAAAAATGTAAANATTTATAGCACTTAAAAGTAAAAAATATAAATTATAAAATCGAGAATTTTCACACAAAAATAGCATTCGATACACATTTTCACCATGAAGACAAGTCTAGAGGTCAAATTTTTTTTTTCAAATTAAAGTATATTACATAAGCTTTAATTTAAGATATATATAAAAGTGTCAGACCTTATATTACAAATATTATATAACAAATATTTTTAAAATTTAATAATTCTACAAATTTTAGGTTAACGACAATATACCAACACTTAGTTTAATTTAATAAATATTAAATATAACCGCACTGCAAAAATTGTATTTTATGAAATTATATATCGCTAATAGCCCTGAGTTTTACGAAGCATGGCGAATGAATTTATATGTATTTATATATAGGGTGTTCAGTATATTATACACCTGCATTCATAAAAAAAAACAATATGGTGCCTGATTAAATCAAATCATAGGATCAAGTAAAACCGCCCTCGAAACGTGACCCATAATGGCTATTAAAAATTAATCTCTTTCTAACAGGTATAAACAGGTTAAAATATTATATGACACCACTTCAATATATGAAGTATCGCTTCCAATCGTGTAACAAAAAAATTTACTAAAACAGATGATGTAGTGATGTAAAAGTAAACTAATGTCATATAGATGCACTAGTATACAACTGAACTAATATAGCACTAATGAATTAATGATGTTTAGAAACAATGACGTAAAGGGAAGCTATTGTCGTGGTAACAACTATTATAAAAATTATGCTAAAACTCCGATCACGCTGTTCTAAAAAAAAACATTTATATACTACTACTCCCTGAAATTAAATGAAAAATGTTATTTTGGTGTAAAAATCACAATTTTTCGTGTTATAATTTTATATTTATATTCTTTAATTTAGCTTCGATGCGAAGCTGAGAAGGTATAGGTTTTACTAAGATGTGTTTTTTTTTTTTTTTTTTTTCTGTTACCACTTTTTCTCAGCTCTCACCGAACCAATTTC